>NC_086452.1:224496127-224673627 GCF_028390025.1 Pseudophryne corroboree | reverse complement strand
GTTACACTGCACTGCTCCAGCACACACACACGGTTACACTGCACTGCTCCAGTACACACACAGGGTTACACTGCACTGCTCCAGCACACACACACGGTTACACTGCACTGCTCCAGTACACACACACGGTTACACTGCACTGCTCCAGTACACACACAGGGTTACACTGCACTGCTCCAGTACACACACAGGTTTACACTGAATTGCTCCAGAAGACACACACTAGGTTACAGTGAACTGCTCTCGCACAAACACACACACACACACACACACACACACACACAGTTACACTGCAATGCTCCAGCACACACACACGGTTACACTGCACTGCTCCAGTACACACACAGGGTTACACTGCACTGCTCCAGCACACACACACGGTTACACTGCACTGCTCCAGTACACACACAGGGTTACACTGCACTGCTCCAGCACACACACACGGTTACACTGCACTGCTCCAGTACACACACACGGTTACACTGCACTGCTCCAGTACACACACAGGGTTACACTGCACTGCTCCAGCACACACACACGGTTACACTGCACTGCTCCAGTACACACACACGGTTACACTGCACTGCTCCAGTACACACACAGGGTTACACTGCACTGCTCCAGCACACACACACGGTTACACTGCACTGCTCCAGTACACACACAGGGTTACACTGCACTGCTCCAGCACACACACACGGTTACACTGCACTGCTCCAGTACACACACACGGTTACACTGAACTGCTCCAGCACAAACACATACACACAGGGTTACACTGCAATGATCCAGTAAACATACATGCACCGGGTTACACTGAACTGCTCCAGCACACACACACGATTAAACAGCACTGCTCCAGTACACACACAGGGTTAATCTGCAATGCTCCAGCACACACACACGGTTACACTGCACTGCTCCAGTACACACACAGGGTTACACTGCACTGCTCCAGCACACACACACGGTTACACTGCACTGCTCCAGTACACACACAGGGTTACACTGCACTGCTCCAGCACACACACACGGTTACACTGCACTGCTCCAGTACACACACAGGGTTACACTGCACTGCTCCAGCACACACACACGGTTACACTGCACTGCTCCAGCAGACACACACTGGGTTACACTGAACTGCTCCACCGCACGCACACACACACACACACACACACACACACACACACACACAGGGTTACACTGTACTGCTCCAACACACATACACACAGGGTTACACTGCACTGCTCACTGCTCCAACACACACACACACACACACACACACACACACACACACACACACTGTGTTACAGTACACTGCACACACACATATAGTACATATATAGCCTGTCCCTACCTTTCCAGACTACTAGTGCTGATCTGCTGTATCAGTCAGGGCCCTCTCCTCTCAGTTTCTGAAGCGTCACACAAACGCAGCACTGGCAGAGGATAGCGTGTGTGAAGTGGAGCCTCTACGACTGCGTACATTTGTTTCCATTATGTGAGCAGCAGATCTCCGGAGGGTAGCATCTAGGGAGCATAGACACAACCATCTCTGGAGCGTTTCGGCGGAGCGGGGATGGCGCCTCTTCAACCCTGCGCCGTCCTGCACTGCATGACCCCGCTGACCTCCTCGTGCCGGCACCCTCTCTCACTCCGTGCCCAGGTCATGTGCCCCCCTTTGTCCCCCCCCTCGTTGCAGCTGTGCTCCTACACACAGCACAATGTGTGCTGAGCGAGGGAGAGTGGGGAGGGACGGGGGACAGGGACGCTCACTTCACACAGTGGTGAAATGAGCAATCTAACTAGATTTGGCATGCAGTCAGCGATAGCAACGTGCGGGGAGAGCGCATGGCCATCGCTATGGGCATACACAGGGAGTGATCTATGTTTAATCTCTAAGCAATCTAGTCAGATTGCTGAAAATGTAAGCACGGATCTCTCCATGTGTACCCCCTTTTGTGGCATCAAGGATAAGAAAAGATCTGATGAGAGATGTTGTGGAGTTGGAAATATCAGGGGTGAGAGACATCTTGAATGTCAGGGGTGAAGGAGAAGGATGAGTTAGGTCAGGGCTGGCAACAGAAATCCTGGGGCCTGGTACAATGATATCTCTGGGGCCCCTCAGATTATATATCTTTTAAAGCGCAATGGAATTTGCTGCTCTATATAAGAAACTGATAAATAAATATATACAAATGTATTTATTAACAATCTACAGTATACACATATATAAATATGTGTAGTCTCCTTTCTCCCACACACCCCACCCCAGTCTGTCTCTCCCCAATGACTCCATGCTGCATTCTCAGCTCCCCCACCCCATCCCAAAGCCCTGTATCCCCTCACCAATCCACTCCTCCCCTGGGGAGAGACTCACCTACACTGCATTCCCCAGTATCCAAACCCTCACACCACACAGCAGGTGCCATACGCCCCTCACACCCCACCAGAAGAGGCTGATGCAGGGCATGGGAATTCTGCCCAGTGGAGCAGCTGCCATGTCCCATAACTGCCTGCAAAAGAGCCGGAAGAGCGGACGCACACTGTCGCCGCAGTCAGTGTGTGTGTGTGAGAGGCTCCTGTCACTCTGAGGCTGCGCTCACACTGCCTATAGCTTGCTGCCCTTTTTGGACAAGATGGTTCACATGCGTGCCGGGCACTAAGTGGCATATCCTTGGGGTCCCTCTGATCATTGGGGCCTGGTACATGTATCCAGGGCCGGTGCTAGGGTATTTGGCGCCTCCCTGCAAACTATAAATTTGCGCCCTCTCCCCCATACTTAATAAAGGGATAGCAAAAAGGCGAAGGCGCACACCATAAAAAGGTGTGTGGTCTCTCAAGGAAGGGGTGAGCCCACACAATAGTACCCACAATTCAATTTATGCCACACAGTAACACAATCTTATTCAATTAAACCGCACGGAGTGACCGATTCCCATTACACCACATAGTGGTAATTTTAACACATTATGGCAGACAGCGTCCCCCTTTTTACACATTACGGCAGACAGTGCCCCCTTTTTACACATTACGGAAGACAGCGTCCTCCTTTTTACACATTACGGCAGACAGCGCCTCCTTTTTACACATTACGGCAGACAGCGTCCCCTTTTTACACATTACGGCAGGATAGATAGATAGACAGAATAGATGATACTTACCATCTCTCCGCTGGCTCAGGCAGCCAGGCTCCTCGGTGCTGGCAGTTCCGGAGGCAGGGGAGAAGGAGTAGGAGGGAGGGGGACTCGGGAGCTGCAGCAGCACAGTGTAATTGGTGGTGGCGCTGCTGCAGCTGTCCCTCTCCTTCCGCATTGGCTGGCCGCCGCCACTGTGAATGCTGGGATGAGGGAAGCACATCCCAGCATTCACAGCGGTGGCGGTCAGCCAATGTGGAAGAAAAGGGACAGCTGCAGCGGCGCCACTAACAATTTCATAGCGCTGCTGCGGCTCCCTCCCCCTCCTTCCTCCTCCTTCTCACCTGCCCGGGATCTGCTCCTCTCCTCCTCCGGCACACACAGGCGGCTTGTAATGAGTCAATTTGACTCATTACAAGCCGCTGACTTGGAATGTGGGCAGTTGCGCCCTCAGGGCGACTGCGCTGTGTGGCAGACATAACTGGCACACACGTAGTTACGGCTCTGCTCGCTACTCTCGTGAGATCTCACATGCAACCCGGAGCTGGCAGCCGCCTCAGCCAGGGCAAGCGCTGTCGAAATCAATAGCTGCAGGTGTCAGAATGGTCAGTGCCTTTGACATCTTACATTACCAACATATTGGCGTGCTATCTTACAAACAGCAGCACCAATAATAACAGGGTCACCCTGTACACACCACCGCAGTAATACACGGAGAACCGGTATCAGCGCACATAATATGTGCTGATACAACTTCCCTCCTATATCGACGCCTCATACATTTACCCCCCTGTATCATACTCAACTCACTTCATCCTCTATTTGTGCACCAGACACCGCCTACTCACCATCATCCTTTCATGTGCATATACAGATGTAGCCATGCTCATCGTTGTGCTTTGTGGCAGCGAAGGCATGGCAAGTGTGTCCGTGTCTATGGACACGTGCATGCATCCAATAAAACCTATGGAGCAAACGGCAGCTGCAACCAGTCGCAGCCAGGTGCATTTGCATTACGCTGCAATGGGTATGCCCGTGTGTACGCATTGCGGCATAGATGAGCATGGCTACATCTGTAGGTGCCGACACAGCAGGACAGAATGTGGTCACAAAACAACACATTATTGTGCTGTCTTTTTTTTATTCATGTCCATAATTGCCCCTTATATATATACACACACACTGTATATATGTGTGTGTGTTTGTTTTTTATCATCTCCAGTTTTTAACATTTTTATATGCGAAGGGAAAATTAGACACTGACAAAATATATATATATACAACTCTGGTAAAAGATAAAAAATGATGATACACTTGCAACTTGAGTAATTAGGAGCAATTGCTGACAAGGATTTCGAAGAGTTAAACTCACTATTGTGTTGTAGTGATTCTTGTCGGCTGCCCTGAACTCAGTCAGGTCCCGTGCACTGCAGCAACATGAAGAGGGGGAGGGCTCAGAAACACGAGTCACAACAGTGCAGGGAGAACGGGTTCCTTGCCTCGCAGCAGAACGAAGCAGGAACAGAAAGTAACAGGTGAAGGGTGTGTGACAGCCCGTGCGGCTGATGCTAGGAGGAGGGTGGGAGTGACGGGAGATCAGTGGGTGGGGTGGAGCTTAATTCCGCCGGCGCCGCTGCTCGTTGCCAGCAATAGCGCACAGCGTGAGCATACATTAGCAGGGTATAGCAGAGCGAGGAGAGCGCCTCTCCTGCCCGGCGCCTACCTGCTTTGCAGACTCTGCTGAGCGGGTAGCGCCGGGCCCGCATGTATCCCCTTTGACCCCCACTGTCGCTGGCCCTGAGTATGGATGAAATCCATGCAACAGATTTGATGAACAGCAGAGAGGGAGTTACAGTATCACTAACAGAAAGAGTTAGCAGAGATAAGGTTAAACAGTACTTCTTTACAGGGTTTCTTTATTTCATATATAATTAAATGTATTCCTTGTTTATGCAATGCTTATATCCTTGCCTCAAATGTACCACTGTTTTTCTGTTCTTTACCAGAATGCTACTCCCCACATGTCTGCTTAATTTCTGTCTATGCTGTGCAGTATCTGTCTACTCAGAGCCCTTCATGAAAAGGTCAATATTCGGGCAACTCAATAGCAGCCATTTCATGTAGGTCTGAATATAGATACCCTGTTACCCTCAGGACGTATGCACTGAGTATTAATTGGGGGTACACACGGAGAGATCCGTGCTTAAATTCTAAGCAATATCACTCCATGTGTAGGGTGCTGGCGACAGCGATGCGCAGTCCTGCTCGTCTCTATCGCCGGCTCCAGATTTGCTAAATCTAGTGAGATCGTTCATTTCACCGCTGGGTGAAAAGAGCGCCCTCCCTTGTTCAGTACACATCGGGCTGAGTGCTGAGCGGGGGGAGAAATGTGTGCTGAGTGGTCTGTGCTAGATCGCTCAGAACACATCTCCCCCGTGTGTGTGGGGCTTTAGATACTTACTGCTCAGATTGTAGACAGATGGAGGTGGATAAGGAGAGAGTGACAGCAGGCTAATAATTCTGAAAATGGACAAGTATCAGAGTATAAAATGAGTAGTTTGAAATGACTGTATCATTGTCAACACAGGCACCAATCAGAGCCATCCAGAGCCGGCCCTAACCAATATGATGCCCTAGGCAAAATTTTAGATGGTGCCCCCTAGCACCACCGCTGGTGCCCCCTAGCACCATCGCTGGTTCCGCCTCTGACCTTGCACCTCTTTCCCAGCACCATCACCCCTCATCCATAGCAGTCCTTATTTTGGTGTTTGTACCCCCTATATTTTAAATAGGAACAGTTCGCACATTTGGCACACAGCCCAAAAAGGGGTGTGTTTTTACTGGCAAGGGGCATGGCCACACAATAGTAACCCCAATTCCAATTACACCACACAGTACTGCAACTTCATTCACATTTGATCATGCGATAGTGTCCATAATTCATATTACATCCCACAGTAGTATCACTTTACCTTATAAACGTTACATTAGAGCCCTTATTCACATGACATCACACTGAATTGCTCCTTATTCGCATTCACATTACACCACACCCTATTGCTCCTTATTTACATTAGAGGACACAGTAGTGCCCTTTCTATATGCAATGCCACATAGTAGAGCACCTTATACACATAATGCCACACAGTAATGCCCCTTACACATATGAGACACATTATTAATGTCCTTATAAACATAATGCACCTTACACATTATGACAACCTTTATTAATGCCCTTTTACACATAATGTCCCTTACACATATGCTGCACATTATTAATGCCCTTATACACATAATGACACACATAGTGCCCCCTACTCATTTGCTGCACATTATTAGTCCCCTATACACATAATGACACACATACAGTAGTACCCTGTTACACATATGCCGCACATTATTAATGCCCTTATACACATAATGACACAGTACTCCTTACACATATGTTGCACATTATTAATGCATTTTTACATGACACACATAATGCTCCTTACACATATTCTGAACACTACTGCACAACCAACCCACTCACATGCACACAGCACTCACACTGCCACTAACACTGTGATCTCTGCCTCTGCTTGGATACAGATGTGTCCTCATAAATCTTGCCTCAATGCTAATGTCGGGCACATTATTTTAATGAAAATGCATCTTATTTGCATTGCTATGTGGCTAGGATGCACAAGCAGATTCTGCTGAATAAAATGATATGTGGCATGCCTATATACTGTGTGCGACTGTGGCTGTATCTGCATATGAAATGCTACACACAGAATATAGGCATGCTGCATATCATTTTAATCAGCAGAAGCTGCTGATGCCCCTAGGCATATCAAATGCCCTAGGCAATTGCCTAGTTTGCCTATGGCCAGCTCTGGAGCCATCTTAACAGCAGTGTAGGCCCCTGGGCACAGCAATGCACTGGGCCCCCTACCCATCTTCCAGCAGTAGGGGTGGGGGTGCTATAAGCGGCAGCTTTGATGTCCCGCGGGCGGTAGGGGGCGTTCTATCTTCCGCTCAGCATGTAGGTCCTGGAGCAGTAATTTCTGCTAATTACTCCTTTACTGCACAGATGGAACTAAACTGTAGAAGGGGGCATTGGGCTGAATGAAGAAGCCCTAATACATGACTTCTAGGGTGGTAGGGGGTGTTTAATACATAGGGGAGGGGTGGATAGTGGAGTGGGCTTAATATTTATAATTTTCCGGTGGGAGGGCAGCTTGCTTGACTGCAGATATCTCAAGTTCCTGAAAATATATTTCTTAGCTTTGAATGGGATAAAAAACTAGAGAGTCCCACCTTTAAGAAGGTTCTGGGGACTTTGGGATCAGAGTTCAGGAGCTAGAGCAATTCACCAACGAAAATATAAAACTGCATACCAGGAGTGTGGATCTGGAGCAGGGACCAGCTACTTGAAGGCTGATATCTCTGGTTCTGGGCATAGTAGAGACAAATTGCCAGTGTCCACCAAAAGGGGAGAGTCACAGCTTTTGGTTTATATCTTCAGAAATATTCTAAGTCAGACAGAACCCGAGATATCAGGCTGGGAAGAGCAATTAACAGGCTTGGATGGGGACCACTGCTTTCAAGTCGGATATCTCCGGTTACCCAGGGCCGATTTTCAAAAATCTGGTACCCCTGGAAAGAGGGGACCCTCAGCTATCAGCCTAGGGCCCTTATACTCCTGGGGCCCTTGGGCAAGAGCCCATTGAGCCCATACGAAAAGACGGCCCTGGCACCAATGTCACAGCAGGCAGGAAGCATCAATAGGCAAGAACAAAGCAACCAATGCAGTTGGTCTTAATATCATCAAGCTGGGACTATTTCTCCACTGGAGTTCATTGGTACAATTACAATACCATCTAGTCTTTATATTAACATATATTACCTGCATACATTATATATTTATTTTTCTACTTTGCATCATAACGTAAAACTTTATCTGTTTAAAAAATAGCTACAATATCATCTATGAATTCTATAAGTGTCAGCTTTAGAGATACATAATTGTGCTTTCTGTAACATTTTTGCCTGTCCCAACATTTAAATCCCACAGTGATTTCTATGACAGCAGCAGCTCAGTGTGTGGGCAATTGGTGGGATCCAGCACCTAGGTTTTTTCTTTTATTTATTTATCTTTTCTGTTTACAACAAAAGAAGAATGGGGCCCTTATCATGGGTGATTTTAACTACTCACATATGCTATAAATGGCAACAATGGAAGTATTGATTCTGGGAAAACAATTGATCTTTTATCTATTTGTGACACAGTACAACTACTTTACTTATAGGGGGTCATTCAGAGTTGATCGTAGCTGTGCTAAATTTAGCACAGCTACGATCAGGCACTCAGACATGCGGGGGGGACGCCCAGCACAGGGCTAGTCCGCCCCGCATGTCAGTGCAGCCCCCCCCCCCCCCCCCCACAGAAATGCAAAAGCATCGCACAGCGGCGATGCTTTTGCATTTCAGGAGTAACTACCGGCCAGCGCAGCTTCTGCGGCAGGCAGGGAGAACCTCCTCGCTGCCCGGGTTGCAGCGAATGCGTGTGACGTCACGCAGCCGCCTTGACCCGCCCCCCTATGGTCCGGTCACGCCTGCGTTGGATGGACCACGCCGCCGTCCAGCCCCCTCCTGCCCAGCGACCACCTCTGCCTGTTAATCAGGCAGAGGCAATCGCTACAATACAACGGCCTTCAGTCGCCCAGCATGCGTCGGTGCATGTGCAGATCTGACCCGACCGCTGCGCTGCGATAAACTGCAGTGAGCGATCAAGTCGGAATGACCCCCCATAATCCCTAGTGGTAGTTTTAGTACCAAGTTAAGGGGTATTACTGCTGGACTATTTAAATAAAAAGATCTAGAGGCTTTTATAAATTGAATTACAAGGGTTACTTTTACATACACATTATAAAGAAATAGTAGTATTATAGTACAGGTTGAGTATCCCTTATCCAAAATGCTTGGGACCAGAGGTATTTTGGATATCGGATATTTCCGTATTTTGTAATAATTGCATACCATAATGAGATATCATGGTGATGGGACCTAAATCTTAGCACAGAATGCATTTATGTTACATATACACCTTATACACACAGCCTGAAGGTAATTTTAGCCAATATTTTTTATAACTTTGTGCATAAAACAAAGTGTGCCTACATTCACACAATTCATTTATGTTTCATACACCTTATATACACAGCCTGAAGGTAATTTAATACAATATTATTAATAACTTTGTGTATTAAACAAAGTTTGTGTACATTGAACCATCAAAAAACAAAGATTTCACTATCTCACTCTCACTCAAAAAAGTCCGTATTTCGGAATATTCCGTATTTCGGAATATTTGGATATGGGATACTCAACCTGTATTAGAATAATGACATTAAGATGTGCATTTATCATCAAAGTTAGAAATCTTCTCTTATCACTATCATAGTTGTTTGTGTACAACTCTGATGGTGAGTGGCCTGCGCCTTTATAGAATGGGCCATGCGTCATTGCATGCAGTATCTCCTAAGCGGCAGTCTGATTGGGGTGGGGTGGAGTCGGCGCTGGTCAGCAGCCCCTAAATTAGTGCCTTTTGTCCCCATTTTCTGGGAGTACCAGCATGGGTTGATATCAGGATCCCAGCGTTTGGGATCCTTATCCTCCCAGCATGCCCTGACACAGTTTTGCAATTTGGGAATGCTAAAACTGTGTCAGGGTATGCTGGGATGTGTAATTTCACAACAGCTGGAGAGCCACAGATTGTCCAGGCCTTTTGTACATTCTAGCTATGGAGTACTTAAGCTACCCACCCACAAAAAATAGTGTTTAGCACAGGAAGGAAAATTGTGAGTGGTGTATAGTAGAAAAAACAGGATTTTAATACCTACCGGTAAATCCTTTTCTCCTAGTCCGTAGAGGATGCTGGGGTCCACTTATTGACCATGGGGTATAGACGGTTCCGCAGGAGCCATGGGCACTCTTAAGACTTTTCAATGGGTGTGAACTGGCTCCTCCCTCTATGCCCCTTCTCCAGACTTCAGTTATAGGAACTGTGCCCAGGGAGACGGACATTTCGAGGAAAGGATTTACTTTAATACTAGTGGTGAGATACATACCAGCTCACACCTCATCCATGCCGCACACATGGCAATCAACATAACACACGCCAACAGGCATGAATCAAATGCAGCAACAAGCTGAAACTAACATAATACAACTTGTGTATAACTAAACTGCAGGTAAAGTACGCACTGGGGCGCCCAGCATCCTCTACGGACTAGGAGAAAAGGATTTACCGGTAGGTATTAAAATCCTGTTTTCTCATACGTCCTAGAGGATGCTGGGATCCACTTATTGACCATGGGGTTTATACCAAAGCTCCAGTACGGGCGGGAGAGTGCGGATGACCCTGCAGCACCGATTGACCAAACTTGAGGTCTTCATCGGCCAAGGTATCAAACTTGTAGAATTTTGCAAACGTGTTTGACCCCGACCAAGTAGTTGCTCAGCAAAGTTGTAATGCCGAGACCCCCCGGGCAGCCACCCAGGATGAGCCCACCTTCCTAGTGGAATGGGCCTTCACCGACTTCGGCAATGGCAATCCAGCCGTAGTATGAGCTTGCCGAATCGTACTTCTGATCCAACGTGCAATAGTCTGCTTGGAAGCAGGACATCCAATCTTGTTGGGAGCATACAGGACAAAGACTCTGTTTTCCAAATTCGAGCTGTTCTAGCGACATAAATCTTCAAAGCCCTAACCACATCTAGAGACTTTGACTCAACAGGTTGGTTTATGTGGAAAGAAGAAACCACCCTTGGAGTTCGCAACTCTGCCCTATCTTCATGGAAAATCAGGTAAGGGCTCTTGTGAGACAAGGCCCCCAATTCAGACACTCGCCGTGCGGATGCCAATGCCAAAAGCATCACCACTTTCCAAGTGAGAAACTTCAACTCTATCTCTCATAGAGGCTCAAACCAATCCGATTGAAGGAACTGCAACACCACATTAAGGTCCCATGGTGCCACTGGAGGCACAAAAGGAGGCTGGATGTGCAGAACGCCTTTCACGAAGGTCTGAACCTCTGGAAGAGAGGCCAATTGTTTTGGAAGAACACTGACAAGGCCGAAATCTGGACCTTGATTGACCCTAATCAGAGGCCCGCCTCCACACCAGCCTGCAGAAAATGAAGAAAACGTCCCAAGTGAAACTCTTCCGTAGGAGCCTTCTTGGATTCACACCAAGACACATATTTTCTCCAAATACGATGGTAATGTTTCGACGTTACTCCTTTCCTGGCCTGAATAATTGTGGGAATGACTTCTTTCGGAATACCCTTACGGGTTAGGATTCGGCGCTCAACAGCCATGCCGTCAAACGTAGCCGCGGTAAGTCCTGATAAACGCACGGCCCCTGCTGCAGCAGGTCCTCGCGAAGAGGAAGAGGCCGAGGATCTTCTATGAGCAACTCCTGAAGATCTGGGTACTAAGCCCTCCTTGGCCAGTCTGGGGCAATGAAGATTGCTCGAACCCTTGTTCTTCTTAGGATCCTGAGAACTTTTGGGATCAGCGGAAGTGGAGGGAAGACATACACTGACTGGAAAACCCACTGGGTCACTAGCGCATCCACTGCTATTGCTTGAGGGTCTCTCGACCTGGAACAATATTTCTGAAGCTTCTTGTTGAGATGAGATGCCATCATGATTACTTGAGGAACTCCCCAAAGACTTGTCACCTCTGCGAAGACTTCTTGGTGGAGGCCCCACTCTCTTGGATGGAGAAGTCTGCTTCCCAGTTATACACTCCCGGAATGAAAATTGCTGACAGAGCTTTTGCATGCCTTTCTGCCTAGAGGAGGATCTTTGTCACCTCTGCCATTGCTGCTCTGCTTTTCATTCCGCCCTGTCTGTTTATGTATGCGACTGCTGTTACACTGTCCGACTGGATCTGCACGGGATGATCTTGAAGATGTACCGCTTGTCAGCCGTTGTAAATGGTTCTCAATTCCAGCACGTTTATGTGAAGGCAGGCTTCCTGACTTGACCATTTTCCTTGAAAGCTTTCCCCCTGAGTGACAGTTCTCGAGCCTCGGAGACTTGCATCCGTGGTTACCAGGACCCAGTCCTGAATCCCGAATCTGCGTCCCTCTAGTAGGTGCGGACTGTGTAGCCACCACATGAGTGAAATTCTGGCTTTTGATGACAGTACTATTTTTCGGTGCATGTGAAGGTGGGATCCCGACCACTTCTCCAACAGGTCCCACTGGAATACTCTGGCATGGAACCTGCCAAACTGTATGGCCTCGTAGGCCGCCACCATCTTTCCCAACAACCGAATGCACTGATGGATCGACACACTGGATAGTTTCAATAATTGTTTTACCATTTTCTGGATTTCCAGAGCCTTTTCCACCGGTAGAAATACTCTCTAAACTTCCGTGTCCAGAATCATCCCTAGAAAAGACAATCTTGTTGTTGGTTCCAATTGTGACTTTGGATAATTTATGATCCAACCGTGTTGTTTTGTAACAACTGCTCCCTGGATCTTGCCTTTATCAGGAGATTGTCCAGATTAGGAATTATATTGACTCCTTTTTGACAAAGGAGGACCATCATCTCCACCATCACCTTGGTGAATACCCTCGGCGCCGTGGAGAGACCGAAAGGTAACATCTGGAACTGGTAATGGCAATCCTGAACCGCAAATCTCAGATAGGTCTGGTGAGGAGGATAAATGGGAACATGCAGGTAAGCATCCTTGATGTCTACCAACACCATGTAATCCCCCTCCTCCAGACTGGAAATTACTGCCCGGAGTGATTCCATCTTGAACTTGAACCGTTTCAAGTAGAGATTCAAATTTTTTAGGTTCAGGATCGGTCTGACCGAGCCGTCCGGCTTCGGAACTACAAAGAGGCTTGAATAAAACCCCTCCCCTTGTTTCGGCAAAGGCACCAGGACTACGACCTGGCCCTGACATAATTTTTGGATTGCTGCTGTTACTGCTTCTCTTTCTGGAAGAGAAGCTGGCAAGGTTGATTTGAAAAATCGGCATGGGGGAACGTCTTGAAACTCCAGCTTGTATCCCTGGGATACTATTTGCAATACCCAGGGATCCAGGCCAGACCGAATCCAACCTTGGCTGAACAGTTTGAGACGTGCCCCCACCCGAGTGGTCTCCCGCAAGGGAGTTCCAGCGTCATGCTGAAAATTTGGCAGAAGCAGGGGTAGACTTCTGCTCCTGGGAACCTGGAGCCGCTGTGGGCTTCTTTCCCCTTCCTCTTCCCCTTCCTGCAAAGAAGGGGGAACCTCTCGCTCTTTTGTATTTATTGGGCCGAAAGGACTGCATGTGTGTGTGATAGGTCTTTTTTGGCGGTGCAGGTGCAGAGGGCAAAAACGTTGACTTACCTGCGGTAGCCGCCGAGACTAACGCTTCCAGACCATCGCCAAATAAGGTCTCACCTTTATATGGGAGAGCCTCCATGTTTCTTTTGGAATCCGCATCCGCGTTCCACTGGCGAATCCACAATGCCCGCCTAGCTGATACCGCCATGGTAGCGGCTTGTGAACTCAAGAGTCCAATATCTTTAATCGCTTCTAGCCTGTAGGCGGCAGCGTCTTTGATATACCCTAACTTAAGGAGTATTTAATCTTTATCAACCGTGTCAATTTCTGATGACACGCTGTCTGACCATTTTTCAATAGCGCGACTGACCCACGCGCAGGCAATATGGATTTCAATGTAGTTTCCATCTTACGGTCAGCCGGCTCTTTTAGTGAAGCCGTGCCAGGTGCAGGAAGAATAACCTTCTTTGTCAACCTGGATAGTGCACTGTCTAACACAGGGGACGATTCCCATTTTTTCCTGTCCTCTGCTGGGAAAGGGTAAGCTACCTGAATCCGCTTAGGAATATGAAATTTTTTCTCAGGATTCACTCACATCCCTGCAAAGAGAGCATTAAGCTCGTGGGAAGTAGGGAACCTGACTTTGGATTTCTTTACCTTACATAAATAAGCCTTCTCCTGAGGTACAGGCGAGGCTTCTGTAACTTCCAACACGTCCCTTATAGCCACAATCATATATTGTATATTTTTTTCCAATTTATGATCTATTTCTCTAGAGTCACTATCGTCGACACAAGAATCAGAGTCTGTGCCGGTATCAGTATTCACAAATGGTCTCTTATGTGACCCAGAGGGGCTGCCTGCAGAAGGAAGAACTGAGTCGTGAAAAATCACATCTTCCACAGATTTTCTCCAGCATTCAGCCTGAGATTCAGACTTATCTAACATCCTGTTAATAAGATGCATACTGTCACGTATTTCTTTCACCCATGCAGGCTCTTGGTGTGCTGGCAGCGCCACCACATTACAACTGTGTCCCTAAAATGCCTTCCTCCAGGGAGGAACTCCCTGCCTCAGACATGCTTTACACATGTACAGCACACACTCACAGACACCCTGGGACTTATAAGGGGACAGTCCCACAGCAAAATCTGTCAGAGAGACACAGTATAGGAGCAGCCAGTCCACAACCCCAGCACCAGTATGTAATGTCTGTGAACACAGAATGCCCACAGACAACAGCGCTTTTACACAGTAATTCACACTAGTAATGCACCACCAAACGCTTTGTGCCCCCCTTATTTGCACCCTGCTCTTGTTGCCAGAGGTGGAGGAAAGGACCAGCGTTGTCTCTGCACCTGAGGAGAGAGAGAAAATGTTGCTGAGCAGTGTGCTGGCTGCCTGAGGAAGAAGCTCCATCCCCGCAAATAGCGCATTTTTCACTCAGCAAGGTCTGTTAATATTTATACTGGCGGGGGTAGGGCTGTGCCAGCTGCATCTTATGCCCCCTTTGCGCCAGTTTAAGGTAATATTTTGCTGCCCAGAGCGCCCCCCCTGCCCCCTGCACTGCTCTGTGTGTGTGGGCAGCAATGGCGCGCTGCGCTCCCGCCAGCCGCGCCGTACCTCAGCCGTCACTTTAGTTGCTAGAAGATCTATCTTCTCATACTCACCTGTCTTCAGACTTCTGGCTCTGCGAGGGGGGTGACGGTGTGCTGTGGGAGTGAGCATCTAGGCATAGCTAGCGTTCAGTTCCCTTCAGGAGCTAATGGTGTCCTGTCAGCCGGAAGCAGAGCCATGAAACTCTTCAGGAAGTTGGTTCTGCTTCTGCCCCCTCAGTCCCACAAAGCAGGGAGTCTGTTGCCAGCAGTTCTCCCTGAAAATAAAAAACCTAACATAAGTCTTTTCAGAGAAACTCAGTAGAGCTCCTCAGAGTGCATCCAGTCTCCTGGGCACATTTCTAAAACTGAAGTCTGGAGGAGGGGCATAGAGGGAGGAGCCAGTTCACACCCATTGAAAAGTCTTAAAGTGCACATGGCTCCTGCGGCACAGTCTATACCCCATGGTCAATATGTGGACCCCAGCATCCTCTAGGACGTATGAGAAAATATGTTGATAAATTGGTGTAAATTAAAATGAACCACAAATTGAGAAACAGAGAGATTCCAATGTGGATGGACTAATATTGGGAAAAGATGGGTATGATTTTCTTGACATAAGTGATGAGGAGGAAGGTGGCTATGAAATTGTCGCTGTCAACAGTGACCAATATGACCAGAGAGCCCTACACCAAAACAATTATTTTTCAATGTATAACATTTTCTTATTCTCATTTTAAAAGAATTATAGGTTATTTGCCAACCTTTTTTTAGTCCACCTTGCAACAAGAACAAATAAGGGTAATGTCCATGGTCTGTCATAGTACCTTGTGTGTGCGTTTATCATCTATCGCTTGACTGGTTTTTAGTTTATTCAAATCAGTCCCAGCCCTTGAGGAAAAAAACATACATTATAAACATCACCAGTTGGGACTATCAATGGATGCTCTTTACAAGATTTAAAATGTCCTAATTCCGATTACTGGTCATTATGGTTGTGTCAGTTGCTTCGGCCTTGTGACCAGGAGCTGAATCAGCTACTAATTTGTTAACATGTGATCTGGTCATGTCCAATAGCACCTTACAGTATGTGTGATTTTTCTCATCTATTGTTTGTGGTGAAGCTTCTCTGCATGGAATTTACAAACTGCTAATGACAAATTATATATCCAAAACAAATGGTGAATAGGTTAAGTAGTCAATCTTCAAGTTCTTACTCAAGACAAAAATAAATATATAAACTACTGCCACTGAAATTCATATTAATAAGTCAAACATGTAAAATTATAGATGCGTAATAGAGTCAGTGATAATAAAAACACTGAATCACTAGTGGGCTTCAGACACAAAGCAGTGCAGCTGTTAATTTCAGATACAGGTTGAGTATCCCGTATCCAAAATGCTTGGGACCAGAGGTATTTTGGATATGGGATTTTTCCGTATTTTGGAATAATTGCATACCATAATGAGATATCATGGTGATGGGACCCAAGTCTAAGCACAGAATGTATTTATGTTTCATATACACCTTATACACACAGCCTGAATGTCATTTTAGCCAATATTTTTTATAACTTTGTGCATTAAACAAAGTGTGTGTACATTCACACAATTCATTTATGTTTCTTATACACCTTATACACACAGCCTGAAGGTCATTTAATACAATATTTTTAATAACTTTGTGTATTAAACAAAGTTTGTGTACATTGAGCCATCAAAAAACAAAAGTTTCACTATCTCACTCTCGCTCAAAAAGTCCGTATTTCGGAATATTCCGTATTTCGGATATTTGGATATGGGATACTCAACCTGTACTACATTTGATCCTAGCCAAGAGGAGAAGAGGGTAAGTAGGCAATCTTCTTACCCAAGACAAAAAAAAAAAATTACTGCCATTGAAATTCAACGTTAAATTTCTGTGTTGCACAAAAGGATCTTGCTTCTATATATTTATCTTATATTCTATAGGTGTCATATCTGATATTAAACTGCTGTATGCCTTATCACTAAGGGAGTAATTCAGAGTTGATCGCAGCAGCAAATTTGTTAGCAGTTGGGCAAAACCATGGGGTCATACCGACCCGTTCGCATGCTGCAGTTCATCGCTGCGGTGTGAATGGGTTGGAAATGCACATGCGTGGCGCCCGCAATGCACACGCACGTCGTAGTCCAGTGACAGCAGTCGCCGGGTAATGACCAAAAGAAAGAAGAAAGTGATCGCTAGCGCGATCTCAAGAGGTCTGACAGTGGGGAGGCGTTCCGGGGCGGATACTTACCGTTTTCCGGGCATGGAGATCTGAATGCAGGCGTGTCCAGGCGTTTGGAGGGCGGTTGTCTGGCGTCAATTCCGGGACCTTCGTCGTGGATCCATAGCACAGGGTAAGTAACTGCAGGGCTAGTCTTGTTCTGCACAAAACTTTTTTAGCATAGCAGGGCTGCACAAGCGATCGCAGCCTTGCTATGCTAAAATACACTTCCCCATCGGCGGCGTCTAGTTGATCGCACGAGAAGCAAAAAGTTGCTGTGCGATCAACTCGGAATGACCCCCATATGTGCACTGCAGGTGTGGCAGATATAGCATTTGCAGAGAGAGTTAGATTTGGGTGGGTTATTTTTTTTCTGTGCAGGGTAAATAATGGCTGCTTTATTTTAACACTGCAATTTAGATTTCAGTTTGAACACACCACACCCAAATCTATGCCGACCCGATCACAGTGTGCTCTCGTTCGCACAGCTGCGACCGGGTCACTACTGCACATGCGCGGGGGCCGTAATGCGCAAGCGCGTTGTTATCCGGCGACAGCCATCGCCGGGCAATGACGCTGACAGCGTAAAAAGCGGTCGTAGCAGCGATCACAAGAAGATTGACTGCAGGTAGGCGTTCCGTGGCGTTAACTGACCGTTGGAGAACGTTTTCGGGGAGTGTTAAGAAAAACGCAGGCGTGTCCAGGTGAACGGAGGGCGGACGTCTGACATCAAAGCCGAGCCCATCATCGCTGGATCCGTCGCACAGGGTAAGTATGTCCAGGGCTGGTCTTGTTTTGCAGGAAACTTTTTTAGCATACCAGGGTTGCACAAGCGATCGCAGCCCTGCTATGCTAAAATACACTCCCCCATAGGCGGAGATTAGTTGATCGCACCAGCAGCAAAAAGTTGCTTGGTGCATTCAACTCGGAATGAGGGTCATGGGGGGTCATTCTGAGTTGATCGCTAGCTGAAAATGTTCGCTGCGCTGCGATGATGCAAAAAAATGGCACTTGTGCGCATGCGTATGTGGCGCAATGCTCACGCGTGACGTACTTTCACAACAGCCAATGTATTTTTACACAAGGTCTAGCGAAGCTTTTCAGTCGCAATGGCCACCGCAGTGTGATTGACATGAAGTGGGCATTTCTGGGTGTCAACTGACCGTTTTCAGGGAGTGTTCGGAAAAACACAGGTGTGGCTGGGCGAACGCAGGGTGTGTTTGTGATGTCAAAACAGGAACTGAACAGTCTGAAGTAGAGATGAGCAGGTTCGGTTCCTCGGAATCCGAACCCGCCCGAACTTCATTTTTTTTTACACGGGGCCGAGAGACTCGGATCTTCCCGCCTTGCTCGGTTAACCCGAGCGCGCCCGAACGTCATCATCCCGCTGTCGGATTCTCGCGAGGCTCGGATTCTATCGCGAGACTCGGATTCTATATAAGGAGCCGCGCGTCGCCGCCATTTTCACACGTGCATTGAGATTCATAGGGAGAGGACGTGGCTGGCGTCCTCTCCGTTTATAGAGGAGAGTGAGACTAGAGTAGAGAGAGACACAGTAGTAATTTTGGGGAGCATTAGGAGGAGTACTACTACTTGCTGAAGTGATAGATAGATAGTGTGACTGTATAATGTATATCTGACTTGTGGGGGAGACACTGACAGTGGGGAGCAGTTAGAGTCTGAGAGCAGGACTCAGGAGTACATATAACGTACAGTGCACACTTTTGCTGCCAGAGTGCCACACTGCCATTGTGACCACACTGACCACCAGTATAATATATATTGTGATTGTCTGCTTAGGAGTACTACTTGCAAGTTGCTGATAGTGTGACCAGTGTCCTGACCACCAGTTTAATAATCACCACCAGTTTAATATATATAATATATATATATATAATTGTATATAATATATATATAATATTGTTTACCACCTACCCGGTTTTTTTTTTTTCCTTTCTTCTTCTTTATAGTACATACTACTATAGTAGCTTACTGTAGCAGTCTGCGGTGCTGCTGAGCTGACAGTGTCCAGCAGGTCCGTCATCAGTCATTACATAATAAATATATATACCTGTCCGGCTGCAGTACTAGTGATATTATATATATATATATTGATTTAATCTCATTATCATCCAGTCTATATTAGCAGCAGACACAGTACGGTAGTCCACGGCTGTAGCTACCTCTGTGTCGGCAGTCGCTCGTCCATCCATAATTGTATACCACCTACCCGTGGTTTTTTTTTTTCTTTCTTCTTTATACATACTACTATAGTAGCTTACTGTAGCAGTCTGCGGTGCTGCTGAGCTGACAGTGTCCAGCAGGTCCGTCATCAGTCATTACATAATAAATATATCTACCTGTCCGGCTGCAGTACTAGTGTGATATTATATATATATATATTGATTTCATCTCATTATCATCCAGTCTATATTAGCAGCAGACACAGTACGGTAGTCCACGGCTGTAGCTACCTCTGTGTCGGCAGTCGCTCGTCCATCCATAATTGTATACCACCTACCAGTGGTTTTTTTTTTTCTTTCTTCTTTATACATACTACTATAGTAGCTTACTGTAGCAGTCTGCGGTGCTGCTGAGCTGACAGTGTCCAGCAGGTCTGTCATCAGTCATTACATAATAAATATATCTACCTGTCCGGCTGCAGTACTAGTGTGATATTATATATATATATATATATATATATTGATT
The DNA here is from genome assembly GCF_028390025.1 of Pseudophryne corroboree. Classification (NCBI taxonomy): domain Eukaryota; kingdom Metazoa; phylum Chordata; class Amphibia; order Anura; family Myobatrachidae; genus Pseudophryne; species Pseudophryne corroboree. The sequence continues at coordinate 224,653,594 of NC_086452.1, read as the reverse complement.
TCATCTCATTATCATCCAGTCTATATTAGCAGCAGACACAGTACGGTAGTCCACGGCTGTAGCTACCTCTGTGTCGGCAGTCGCTCGTCCATCCATAATTGTATACCACCTACCCGTGGTTTTTTTTTTTCTTTCTTCTTTATACATACTACTATAGTAGCTTACTGTAGCAGTCTGCGGTGCTGCTGAGCTGACAGTGTCCAGCAGGTCCGTCATCAGTCATTACATAATAAATATATCTACCTGTCCGGCTGCAGTACTAGTGTGATATTATATATATATATATTGATTTCATCTCATTATCATCCAGTCTATATTAGCAGCAGACACAGTACGGTAGTCCACGGCTGTAGCTACCTCTGTGTCGGCAGTCGCTCGTCCATCCATAATTGTATACCACCTACCCGTGTTTTTTCTTTTTTCTTTCTTCTTTATACATACTACTATAGTAGCTTACTGTAGCAGTCTGCGGTGCTGCTGAGCTGACAGTGTCCAGCAGGTCCGTCATCAGTCATTACATAATAAATATATCTACCTGTCCGGCTGCAGTACTAGTGTGATATTATATATATATATATTGATTTCATCTCATTATCATCCAGTCTATATTAGCAGCAGACACAGTACGGTAGTCCACGGCTGTAGCTACCTCTGTGTCGGCAGTCGCTCGTCCATCCATAATTGTATACCACCTACCCGTGGTTTTTTCTTTTTCTTTCTTCTTTATACATACTACTATAGTAGCTTACTGTAGCAGTCTGCGGTGCTGCTGAGCTGACAGTGTCCAGCAGGTCCGTCATCAGTCATTACATAATAAATATATCTACCTGTCCGGCTGCAGTACTAGTGTGATATTATATATATATATATTGATTTCATCTCATTATCATCCAGTCTATATTAGCAGCAGACACAGTACGGTAGTCCACGGCTGTAGCTACCTCTGTGTCGGCAGTCGCTCGTCCATCCATAATTGTATACCACCTACCCGTGTTTTTTTTTTTTTTCTTTCTTCTTTATACATACTACTATAGTAGCTTACTGTAGCAGTCTGCGGTGCTGCTGAGCTGACAGTGTCCAGCAGGTCCGTCATCAGTCATTACATAATAAATATATCTACCTGTCCGGCTGCAGTACTAGTGTGATATTATATATATATATATTGATTTCATCTCATTATCATCCAGTCTATATTAGCAGCAGACACAGTACGGTAGTCCACGGCTGTAGCTACCTCTGTGTCTTTTAGTTGTGCCTATTAAAATATGGAGAACAAAAATGTTGAGGTTCCAAAATTAGGGAAAGATCAAGATCCACTTCCACCTCGTGCTGAAGCTGCTGCCACTAGTCATGGCCGAGACGATGAAATGCCAGCAACGTCGTCTGCCAAGGCCGATGCCCAATGTCATAGTACAGAGCATGTAAAATCCAAAACACCAAATATCAGTAAAAAAAGGACTCCAAAACCTAAAATAAAATTGTCGGAGGAGAAGCGTAAACTTGCCAATTTGCCATTTACCACACGGAGTGGCAAGGAACGGCTGAGGCCCTGGCCTATGTTCATGGCTAGTGGTTCAGCTTCACATGAGGATGGAAGCACTCAGCCTCTCGCTAGAAAAATGAAAAGACTCAAGCTGGCAAAAGCACCGCAAAGAACTGTGCGTTCTTTGAAATCCCAAATCCACAAGGAGAGTCCAATTGTGTCGGTTGCGATGCCTGACCTTCCCAACACTGGACGTGAAGAGCATGCGCTTTCCACCATTTGCACGCCCCCTGCAAGTGCTGGAAGGAGCACCCGCAGTCCAGTTCCTGATAGTCAGATTGAAGATGTCAGTGTTGAAGTACACCAGGATGAGGAGGATATGGGTGTTGCTGGCGCTGGGGAGGAAATTGACAAGGAGGATTCTGATGGTGAGGTGGTTTGTTTAAGTCAGGCACCCGGGGAGACACCTGTTGTCCGTGGGAGGAATAGGGCCGTTGACATGCCTGGTGAAAATACCAAAAAAATCAGCTCTTCGGTGTGGAAGTATTTCAACAGAAATGCGGACAACATTTGTCAAGCCGTGTGTTGCCTTTGTCAAGCTGTAATAAGTAGGGGTAAGGACGTTAACCACCTCGGAATATCCTCCCTTATACGTCACCTGCAGCGCATTCATAATAAGTCAGTGACAAGTTCAAAAACTTTGGGCGACAGTGGAAGCAGTCCACTGACCAGTAAATCCCTTCCTCTTGTAACCAAGCTCACGCAAACCACCCCACCAACTCCCTCGGTGTCAATTTCCTCCTTCCCCAGGAATGCCAATAGTCCTGCAGGCCATGTCACTGGCAATTCTGACGATTCCTCTCCTGCCTGGGATTCCTCCGATGCATCCTTGCGTGTAACGCCTACTGCTGCTGGCGCTGCTGTTGTTGCTGCTGGGAGTCGATGGTCATCCCAGAGGGGAAATCGTAAGACCACTTTTACTACTTCCACCAAGCAATTGACTGTCCAACAGTCCTTTGCGAGGAAGATGAAATATCACAGCAGTCATCCTGCTGCAAAGCGGATAACTGATGCCTTGGATTCCTGGGTGGTGAGAAACGTGGTTCCGGTATCCATCATTACTGCAGAGCCAACTAGAGACTTGTTGGAGGTACTGTGTCCCCGGTACCAAATACCATCTAGGTTCCATTTCTCTAGGCAGGCGATACCGAAAATGTACACAGACCTCAGAAAAAGAGTCACCAGTGTCCTAAAAAATGCAGTTGTACCCAATGTCCACTTAACCACGGACATGTGGACAAGTGGAGCAGGGCAGGGTCAGGACTATATGACTGTGACAGCCCACTGGGTAGATGTATGGACTCCCGCCGCAAGAACAGCAGCGGCGGCACCAGTAGCAGCATCTCGCAAACGCCAACTCTTTCCTAGGCAGGCTACGCTTTGTATCACCGGTTTCCAGAATACGCACACAGCTGAAAACCTCTTACGGCAACTGAGGAAGATCATCGCGGAATGGCTTACCCCAATTGGACTCTCCTGTGGATTTGTGGCATCGGACAACGCCAGCAATATTGTGTGTGCATTAAATCTGGGCAAACTCCAGCACGTCCCATGTTTTGCACATACCTTGAATTTGGTGGTGCAGAATTTTTTAAAAAACGACAGGGGCGTGCAAGAGATGCTGTCGGTGGCCAGAAGAATTGCGGGAAACTTTCGGCGTACAGGCACCACGTACAGAAGACTGGAGCAACACCAAAAACGCCTGAACCTGCCCTGCCATCATCTGAAGCAAGAAGTGGTAACGAGGTGAAATTCAACCCTATATATGCTTCAGAGGTTGGAGGAGCAGCAAAAGGCCATTCAAGCCTATACAATTCAGCACGATATAGGAGGTGGAATGCACCTGTCTCAAGCGCAGTGGAGAATGATTTCAACGTTGTGCAAGGTTCTGCTGCCCTTTGAACTTGCCACACGTGAAGTCAGTTCAGACACTGCCAGCCTGAGTCAGGTCATTCCCCTCATCAGGCTTTTGCAGAAGAAGCTGGAGACATTGAAGGAGGAGCTAACACGGAGCGATTCCGCTAGGCATGTGGGACTTGTGGATGGAGCCCTTAATTCGCTTAACAAGGATTCACGGGTGGTCAATCTGTTGAAATCAGAGCACTACATTTTGGCCACCGTGCTCGATCCTAGATTTAAAACCTACCTTGGATCTCTCTTTCCGGCAGACACAAGTCTGCTGGGGTTCAAAGACCTGCTGGTGAGAAAATTGTCAAGTCAATCGGAACGCGACCTGTCAACATCTCCTCCTTCACATTCTCCCGCAACTGGGGGTGCGAGGAAAAGGCTCAGAATTCCGAGCCCACCCGCTGGCGGTGATGCAGGGCAGTCTGGAGCGACTGCTGATGCTGACATCTGGTCCGGACTTAAGGACCTGTCAACGATTACGGACATGTCGTCTACTGTCACTGCATATGATTCTCTCCCCATTGAAAGAATGGTGGAGGATTATATGAGTGACCGCATCCAAGTAGGCACGTCACACAGTCCGTACTTATACTGGCAGGAAAAAGAGGCAATTTGGAGGCCCTTGCACAAACTGGCTTTATTCTACCTAAGTTGCCCTCCCACAAGTGTGTACTCTGAAAGAGTGTTTAGTGCCGCCGCTCACCTTGTCAGCAATCGGCGTACGAGGTTACTTCCAGAAAATGTGGAGAAGATGATGTTCATTAAAATGAATTATAATCAATTCCTCCGTGGAGACATTGACCAGCAGCAATTGCCTCCACAAAGTACACAGGGAGCTGAGATGGTGGATTCCAGTGGGGACGAATTGATAATCTGTGAGGAGGGGGATGTACACGGTGATATATCGGAGGATGATGATGAGGTGGACATCTTGCCTCTGTAGAGACAGTTTGTGCAAGGAGAGATTAATTGCTTCTTTTTTGGTGGGGGTCCAAACCAACCCGTCATTTCAGTCACAGTCGTGTGGCAGACCCTGTCACTGAAATGATGGGTTGGTTAAAGTGTGCATGTCCTGTTTATACAACATAAGGGTGGGTGGGAGGGCCCAAGGACAATTCCATCTTGCACCTCTTTTTTCTTTAGTTTTTCTTTGCGTCATGTGCTGTTTGGGGAGTGTTTTTTGGAAGGGCCATCCTGCGTGACACTGCAGTGCCACTCCTAGATGGGCCAGGTGTTTGTGTCGGCCACTTGGGTCGCTTATCTTACTCACACAGCTACCTCATTGCGCCTCTTTTTTTCTTTGCGTCATGTGCTGTTTGGGGAGTGTTTTTTGGAAGGGCCATCCTGCGTGACACTGCAGTGCCACTCCTAGATGGGCCCGGTGTTTGTGTCGGCCACTAGGGTCGCTTATCTTACTCACACAGCTACCTCATTGCGCCTCTTTTTTTCTTTGCGTCATGTGCTGTTTGGGGAGTGTTTTTTGGAAGGGCCATCCTGCGTGACACTGCAGTGCCACTCCTAGATGGGCCCGGTGTTTGTGTCGGCCACTAGGGTCGCTTATCTTACTCACACAGCTACCTCATTGCGCCTCTTTTTTTCTTTGCGTCATGTGCTGTTTGGGGAGTGTTTTTTGAAGGGCCTTCCTGCGTGACACTGCAGTGCCACTCCTAGATGGGCCCGGTGTTTGTGTCGGCCACTAGGGTCGCTTATCTTACTCACACAGCTACCTCATTGCGCCTCTTTTTTTCTTTGCGTCATGTGCTGTTTGGGGAGTGTTTTTTGGAAGGGCCATCCTGCGTGACACTGCAGTACCACTCCTAGATGGGCCCGGTGTTTGTGTCGGCCACTAGGGTCGCTTATCTTACTCACACAGCTACCTCATTGCGCCTCTTTTTTTCTTTGCGTCATGTGCTGTTTGGGGAGTGTTTTTTGGAAGGGCCATCCTGCGTGACACTGCAGTGCCACTCCTAGATGGGCCCGGTGTTTGTGTCGGCCACTAGGGTCGCTTATCTTACTCACACAGCTACCTCATTGCGCCTCTTTTTTTCTTTGCGTCATGTGCTGTTTGGGGAGTGTTTTTTGGAAGGGCCATCCTGCGTGACACTGCAGTGCCACTCCTAGATGGGCCCGGTGTTTGTGTCGGCCACTAGGGTCGCTTAGCTTACTCACATAGCTACCTCATTGCGCCTCTTTTTTTCTTTGCGTCATGTGCTGTTTGGGGAGTGTTTTTTGGAAGGGCCATCCTGCGTGACACTGCAGTGCCACTCCTAGATGGGCCCGGTGTTTGTGTCGGCCACTAGGGTCGCTTAGCTTACTCACACAGCTACCTCATTGCGCCTCTTTTTTTCTTTGCATCATGAGCTGTTTGGGGAGTGTTTTTTGGAAGGGCCATCCTGCGTGACACTGCAGTGCCACTCCTAGATGGGCCCGGTGTTTGTGTCGGCCACTAGGGTCGCTTATCTTACTCACACAGCTACCTCATTGCGCCTCTTTTTTTCTTTGCGTCATGTGCTGTTTGGGGAGTGTTTTTTGGAAGGGCCATCCTGCGTGACACTGCAGTGCCACTCCTAGATGGGCCCGGTGTTTGTGTCGGCCACTAGGGTCGCTTATCTTACTCACACAGCTACCTCATTGCGCCTCTTTTTTTCTTTGCGTCATGTGCTGTTTGGGGAGTGTTTTTTGGAAGGGCCATCCTGCGTGACACTGCAGTGCCACTCCTAGATGGGCCCGGTGTTTGTGTCGGCCACTAGGGTCGCTTAGCTTAGTCATCCAGCGACCTCGGTGCAAATTTTAGGACTAAAAATAATATTGTGAGGTGTGAGGTATTCAGAATAGACTGAAAATGAGTGGAAATTATGGTTTTTGAGGTTAATAATACTTTGGGATCAAAATGACCCCCAAATTCTATGATTTAAGCTGTTTTTTAGTGTTTTTTGAAAAAAACACCCGAATCCAAAACACACCCGAATCCGACAAAAAAAATTCGGTGAGGTTTTGCCAAAACGCGGTCGAACCCAAATCACGGCCGCGGAACCGAACCCAAAACCAAAACACAAAACCCGAAAAATTTCAAGTGCACATCTCTAGTCTGAAGTTATCGCAAGCGCTGAGTAGGTCTGGAGCTACTCTAAAACTGCACTATTTTTTTTTGTAGCCGCTCTGCGATCCTTTCGTTCGCACTTCTGTTAAGCTAAAATACACTCCCAGAGGGCGGCGGCTTAGCGTTTGCACGACTGCTAAAAACTGCTAGTGAGCGATCAACTCAGAATGACCCCCATGGTTTTGCCCAACTGCTAAAAAAAATTGCTGCTGCTATCAACTCTGAATTAGCCCCTACGTTTATACAGTCAGCCTTCTGCAGCCCGTGGACAATATTGATGAAATGGGAAATATTGAAAGTCTTGAGATGTTAATTTATAAAATGAACTGTAAATGACTATAAATGAACACAAATAATATTAATAGTATGGAAGGAACTAAAAAAAAATACAAATTCAATTACATGATTTTACCTGTTTTTGAACTTAAAAAAAAAACAAACAACAATAGCAAAAACAAAACACACAAGAAATGATGGGAAAAGTCAAAACCAAAGCCAAAATATGAAAATGGTTTCAATGCAAAACTATATATAAAAAAACAACAACACAGTGGTCAGCGAACATTTCTACTAGTACTGTAACTCACAGCGCATAGGTAACCATCATATTAATAGCCCCATTAACTGTGCATTAAATTGATAGCACCCACATTGCATTAATACCCCAACCACCCCCCAGTTTAAAACATTCACCAACCAGCATACAGGGCCTAATTCAGCATGGATCGCAAAAGCAAAATCTTTCTCTAATGGGCAAAACCATAGGGGTCATTCAGACCTGATCGCTCGCTAGCAGTTTTTTGCAGTCCTACGATTAGATAGTCACCGCCTACAGGGGAGTGTACTTTAGCTGTGCAAGTGTGCGATCTCATGTGCAGCCATGTGGTACAAAAAAACTTTGTGCAGTTTCTGAGTTGCCCAGAACTTACTCAGCCACTGCGATCACTTCAGCCTGTTCGGGGCCGGAATTGATGTCAGACACCCGCCCTGAAAACGCTTGGGAAAGCCTGCGTTTTCCCAACCACTCCCTGATAACGGTCAGTTTTCACCCACAAACGCCTTCTTTCTGTCAATCACCTTGCGACCGGCTGTGCGAATGGATTCTTTGTAAAACCCATTGTACTGCAACGATCCGCTTTGTACCTGTGCGATGTGCCTGCGCATTGCGGTGCATACGCATGCGCAGTTCTGACCTGATCGCAGTGCTGCAAAAAAAGCTAGCGTGCGATCAGGTCTGAATGACCCCCCCATGTGCACTGCAGGTGGGGCAAATGTAACATGTGCAGAGATAGTTAGATTTGGGTGGGTTATTTTGTTTTTGTGCAGGGTAAATACTGGCTGCTTTGTTTTTACACATGTATGGTAAGCGGTACCGCACATGCGCAGGAGTACAGATTCCACTCCAAGCACATTGCAGGGACTAACTCCTGTGCCTGCAGGTGCTCATTAGTACATCTTGACAGCATTATGGCATAGTGCAATGTGATTCTGGGCACTAATACCCATAAATGGATACAGAAACAAAAAAGGTGAAGATCAACTGCGCCCACAGATGGCTGCAGTGAGGGCGTACAGGGAGAGGTCACTCTCTCTCCACCACAACAATAACAAAACAGATACAAGAGTCCGCCTTCTGCTGCGCTATCCGCAAGTCCTCAAGTAGAAATGGTGGCGATCTTTCAACAGAAAAAAAGTCCCGAACTCCAAAACCCAAAAGGGAGGATCACAAACAGTCTGGATAGTTCAAGATAGATGGTATAGAATATCACAGATGGAGGTGGTTGACAGATATATATCGTGAGGGGATGCCGGGAAAACTTTTAACAGGTACTCACATGTACAATGTGCGCAAAATGTCCATAAAAGGTATCTTTTTCCTCCTGAACTGCAGTGGATTCTAATGTTCTTCTTTCTTTTTAGTCGCCCCTCATAAGACAAAGAGTAACAAACAGGGGTGGAAACCCCAATGGTGTAATACGTTCGTGGAACAGGTTTAAAGAAATCTATGAGGTGATCTTATTTCAAGTAGGAAATGTACCACACTTACATAAAAACAAAATAAAATACTCCTATAAAGGTATCTTTAAGTAACAAAAAGGTGAGGCGTACCCCAAACTCACGTTAGACAGCTGAATCCCACCCTGCCCGTTTTTGTGCGCCCTGCCGCCCCGCCGTTTGCTGCCTGCCGGAACCCGCCACGCCGCCGGACCCAGCCGCGCACCGCCGGACCCGGTGATTGTCTCTGTGATGATTAAGGAATTTCATTCAGCTACTGCATTTTCCAGAGCTCTATAAGTCAGAACTATCCAGACTGTTTGTGACCCTCCCTTTTGGGTTTTGGAGTTCGGGACTTTTTTCCTGTTGAAAGATCGCCACCATTTCTACTTGAGGACTTGCAGATAGCGCAGCAGAAGGCGGACTCTTGTATCTGTTTTACTAATACCCATAAGACTCCAGTGAAAGAAGAGGAGAGATATATGAGAAGCTGGAAGTAGAAGAGAAGAAATAAAAGGAAAGGAGAAATAGCTTTTTGATGGACAGAACATAGAATATATATATTTTTTTCAAGGTGAGAGAAAAGCCCCTTGGAAACATAATTATGTCTGTGACTAAAGACACAGATTGAAATTTATGATATAAGCAATCTCAGTGAGGCACACCTCATTCACATTTTAGCTATGTGCCCTGGTCAGTGGCACATGTTGCACTCAGTGTCGGACTGGGGCATAAAGGGCCCACTGGGGGAATTCAGTAGTAGGAGCCCATGCTTAGGGGTGTGGCCAGCCACCATAGAGGCTTTGCAGACAATTAAAGAGTGCATGGTCAGGGCCCCTTCATAAATATATATATATATATATATATATCACACAAAAAAATTATCCTTATCTTGCGCCTAAAGGAAAAGAGCAGCACTACAGGTGAGATCTCCGTTGCCAAATCTCAAACTTACATAAACAGAAAAAAACAATTCCTGAGTGCGCTAAAGTTCTTGTATAGATTGAACGGAAGTCCTTCCAAATGGATATATCTTATACTGTAGAAGATTGGGTTTTCTGGATTCCTACAGTGGATAACCCCTCACCAAAAAGTCACCCAAACATTTCAGATTCTAAAATTTCCACACCCTTGGTTGCAAGTTAGGAGATCCTTTATGATACAACTGTGGGTCCTTTTGGAATTTCCAGTTTATTAATAATTATCTTTACTCTGGATATACCTTTTGATGTTCCGTATCTATATATATATATATATATATATATATATATATAAAAAATATATTTTTCCAGTGCACTGAATCAGTACATGGTTTTAGGGTGATCCAGTACTAAAGATGGAAAGGCTCTTTTTAGAGTCAAAGTGGGAAGCCACTTTTTAAGGTCCATGTTCCTTTTATAATTGAAGAGCTTGCCTTTATATAAAGGTTGTTTTAAAAACATCTTTACTGCAGAACTATTGATGTAATATTTTGATCCTATCATTTTTGCTACCCCTGATGAAGTCAAATAGATGAAACGCGTTGGGTTTATCAGCTACAAATCAGTAATCCAGTTGAGGATAACGCTCCCTTGTACCAAGTTTACACCTTGTTAAGGTGAGGGAGTTCGTATATCCATATCACCTACTGGATATTTATGGAATCATAAAATAATTTGTTTTCATGTACAATAGTTCATAAAACCTTTTGTATAAGGCTTTTTATGAATTCATTTTGTTATTAAATAATTTTATTCTAATTGTTTGTTTGGGTGACTTTTTGGTGAGGGGTTATCCACTGTAGGAATCCAGAAAACCCCATCTTCTACAGTATAAGATATATCCATTTGGAAGGACTTCCGTTCAATCTATATATATATATATAAATATATATATACATATATATATATATATGGTAAATACATGATAATGTACCAGATTAATAACAGCAATGCACTGTAGAAAATATGGTATACGGATGACAGGTTGACCTTGTTTAGGTTGACAAGCAATACAGAGCCGGCCATAGGCATAGTTAAAATCGGCAATTGCCTAGGGCATTTGATATGCCTAGGGGCATCAGCAGCTTCTGCTGATTGAAATGATATGCGGCATGCCTATATTCTGTGTGTAGCATTTCATATGCAGGTACAGCCACAGTCTCACACAGTATATAGGCATGCTGCATATCATTTTAATCGGCAGAAGCGGCTTGTGTATCCTAGCCACATAGCAATGCAAATAAGATGCATTTTCATTTTTAAAAAAAGGTGCCCGACGTTAGCATTGAGGCAAGATTTATAAGGACACATCTGTATCCAAGCAGAGGCAGAGGTCACAGTGTTAGTGGCAGTGTGAGTGCTGTGTGCATGTGAGTGGGTTGGTTGTGCAGTAGTGTTCGGAATATGTGTAAGGAGCATTATGGGTGTAAAAATGCACTAATAATGTGCAGCAAATGTGTAGGGGGCACCATGTGTATCATTATGTGTATAAGGGCATTAATAATGTGCGGCATATGTGTAAGGTACATTATGTGTAAAAGGGCATTAATAAAGGTTGTCATAACGTGTAAGGCGCATTATGTTTATAAGGACATTAATAATGTGTCTCATACAGTATGTGTAAGGGGCATTACTGTGTGCATTTATGTGTATAAATGCATTACTAATGTGTGGCATTATGTGCATAAGGTGCTCTACTATGTGGCATTGCGTATAGAAAGGGCACTACTGTGTCGTCAAATGTGAATAAAGAGCAATAGGGTGTGGTGTAATGTGAATAAGGAGCAATTCAGTGTGATGTAATGTGAATAAGGAGCTCTACTGTGAGGAGTAACGTTTATAAGGTAAAGAGATACTACTGTGGGATGTAATATGAATTATGGACACTATCGCATGATCAAATGTGAATAAAGTTGCAGTACTCTGTGGCGTAATTGGAATTGGGGTTACTTCTGTGTGGCCATGCCCCTTGCCAGCAAAAACACACCCCTTTTTGGGCTGTGCGCCAAATGTGCGAACTGTTCCTTTTTAAAATATAGGGGGTACAAACACCAAAATAAGGACTGCTATGGATGAGGGGTGATGGTGCTGGGAAAGAGGTGCAAGGTCAGAGGCGGAACCAGTGGTGGTGCTAGGGGGAACCAGCCAAAATCTTTCCTAGGGCATCATATTGGTTAGGGCCGGCTCTGAAGCAATAGGTCGATTACTAATGGTCGCTGTGCATTAGGGTGTCATGGTCATTAGGTCAACATGCAAAAGGTCGACAGTGCTTATGTTTGACAGGTACAAAAGGTCGACAGGTGCAAATGGTAGACACACATATGGTCGACACGGTTTTTGGGTTGTTTTTTTCATTTTGTCAACTTTTTAATACTTTAACATCCACATGGACTATGACTGGGAATAGCAACCTGTGTGAAGCATGATGAGCGAAGCAAACCATGTGACGGGACACGGTACACTAATTGGGGTTCTACGTGCTTTGACGGCGAAAACTACACCAAAAAAAGTCAATATATTGTGTCAACCATTTGTCATGTTGACCATTTGCACTGTCGACCCTTTGTCCCTGTTAACCTTTTCCAGTGTCAACCTTTTGACCATGTCGCCCTCTCACATGTTCACCTTTTCATCATGTTGACCTTAGTCATGTTGATCAAAAGTGGTCGACCTAATACAGTGGTGTAAGTTCGTCCCAGTTGCCTGGGGGCAAGATAAATATTGGTGCCCCCCCCTCCATATATATAAACGTATGTATGTGTGTGTGTATGGAGTTTTCTCCATACACACACACACACACACACACACACACACACACACACGCACGCACGCACAAAAAGTAAATATATTTACATTTCATTGTCATTTATTTTAAATCACATATTTCTTAGCAGTCACACACAGGATTAGAGCCCATGACCTGTTACATGGAAGGCAGACATCTTACAGATCAAACTTTTTGGCAAGGCTGCAGATTCTAATTATATTAAGCTACTTAGAATTGTCAAAGCTTCCTTGTGTCATGGTTTCTAATCCTGTGTATGACACTTTTAAAATGTGCATTTATAATAAAGAGGGTGTGACTTGTAAGGTGCCGGGACTAGTGGGGGAGGGGAGTTGGCCACTGAAGAGATAGCAGCGGCAGTCAATAAAGTTACTTAATTGAATGGTGTCGCTGAACATGGGAGGAGAGGTGACCCCCTAAAGAGCAGGAGCCTGTCGGCAGCAGACTCTGTTGCCTCCCACAGTTACGTTCCAGGGCCGTAAATAGGTGTGTGCTGATTGTGCATTGTCCACAGTGCAACTGCACTGAAGGCGCACCATCTGGCAGCACCCCCCGGACATCCATCTGTTGTGTGTCATGAGAGAGTGTTGAACTTGCAATGTCAGCTGTCCGGCGGTGCCTGTGTTCAGCCGCCGCCTCTACCAGGGTCGGGGAGCGGTGGTGCAGGCGCCAAGTGTTACAAGCCGGTAAGTCCACCTGTCAACCCCGCCGCCATCTGTGACATGGAGAGGGAGTGGTAGCGGGAGAGCTGGTTCAGGCGCCTGCTGCCGTACCTGAGCCGCTGCAGCGTGTAGTGATATTGCGAGGGGAGACCGGGCACCTCAGCACTGTAGGAGGAAAGTGAGCACCTGGAATGTGTATATGATGGCTGCTGCTGCTCCTGGATGCCGCATCGCAGTAACAGGTAGACAAAACACACACAAACACACCCTTATGTGTAAGAAGGGGGATATATGTTGTTTGATTGATGTTTAAAAGGAGTCAGTAACAGGCAGACAACACACTACCCCCCCCCCCCCCCTTATGTGTAAGAAGGGGCTTATATAAAGTTTAAATGATGATTAAAAGGAGTCACTTCACTTTAAAATAAAGTAGTTTAATTACTTGTTGAACTACAAATCTAAAAGTTGTTTTGTTTTTAACTTAGAACAAAACTTAAGGGTGCTAAATTACTCGTAATATTATATGGGTATTATGGAGAAAGATGTCTAGCTGGACTCCTTATTAGAAAGTCAAATTTATTGTCCAACAAGGAAATATTTGGAGTGTTTTTGCACCTCCTTTTAAACATAATTTAAACCAAGTCTCAGTCTCACTAACAGGGGACGTTTTTAAGGAGAGCAGCATCATATATCTTTGTTAGCGCACGATTTGTCTGCTGCCTTATGTGTAAAAAGGGGGACTCTGCCTGCCTTATGTATGTGTAAAAAGGGTGACTCTACCTGCCGTACTGTGTAAAAGGGGACTCTACCTGCCGTACTGTATAAAAGGGGGACTCTACCTGCCGTAATGTGTAAAATGGGACTCTACCTGCTGTACTGTGTAAAAGGGAGCTATTTGGCCATGTCCCTTCCCCATGAAGCCACGCCCCTATATTTTTGGCGTGTGCCTACAGAGTGCATTGGTCCTGTTTTATATTTGGTGTGTGTGTGGGGGGGGGGAGGGGCGCCAATGCTGTTTCTTGCACACAGCGCTAAAATCTCTAGTTATGGCACTGGTTACGCCTGTGACCTAATGACTGTCGACCTAATTTGGGTTGATCCTGTGATCCATACCCAGAAAATACACCATAGTCCTGTCTAATTAAAATGATCATTCTGGAACCTGATCCCTAGAGGAGGGGGTGGACACTCAAGCAGTGGGCCCGTCAGGGGTTTTCCCTGTGTCCCGGTGGGCCAGTCCTAACCTGGGTGCACTGCCCTACTGAGACTAAAGTCATTTTGTGGGATGTAATGCCGGTCGAGTTCTACCGATGGGTGGTCTTCAGTATGCCGAATGTCGGGATCCCAGCGCACATTATACCGGCGCCGGAATCCCGACACCCGGCATACCGATAGCTATTCTCCATCGTGGGGCTCCACGACCCCCCTGGAGGGAGAATAAAATAGTGTGGCGCGCATAGCGCTCCACCGTGCCCGCAGCGTGGCGAGCACAGCGAGTCCTCAAGGGGCTCCTTAGCGCTCGCCACGCTGTCGGTATGCCGGCAGTCGGGCTCCCGGCGCCAGTATGCTGGTCGCCGGGAGCCCGAGCGCCGGCATACCGTACTACACCCCTACCGATGTGTGGGATGCCGAACAAACTCGGACATTTTTATAAAGGGGCAATCACTTACAAGGCAAAACTGTGCCTTGTAAGTGATTGCCCCTTTAGAAAAAATGTCTGAGTTCGTCTGGCATCCCACATGTCGGCCGAACTTGAGTGGCTTTACATCCCGCCCCATGACTTTCCTGTATACATAATTTATACAAATTAAGCCAAGCTATGAAATCTTGTTCATATTCATCCATAGCTTTGCTATGTACCGTAACCAGGGCTGCCGACAGCTATGCCGGGCATCAGGGTGCATGGCCATCTAAGGGAGGTGTGGCCAGGAACCCTTCATATAAAAATGATAAAAACACAGGGGGAGGGGGGCTCTGGTTGGTGGTCAGCCAGGAGTGGATCCCGGGAAAAGGGGGGGGGGCACCATTGCTCGTATTCCTCGTTATTGCATCAACACTACGAATGTGTACAGTTACTAAGGACTTTGTGTTGGCTTTGGTGGGCATCTATATTCTTTTCTAGGGGGGGGTGCTTCACTTGCAATGATTAGCAAGTGAGCGGTTATGGATCAATGGGTTGACATGGATTAGGTCGACAGTCAATAGGTCGACCACTGTTGGTCGACATTGACATGGTCGACACAGTAAAATGGCTGTCACGTTGAAATTGTCGACACATGAAAAGACCGACATGGCATTTTTAAACTTTATTTGGTGTTGTTTTTTGAGCAACATGACCGGGAACCCCAGTTAGTGTACTGCCTTCTGCGGGTAAGGTGCCTCGCTCTGCAACTGAGGCACTCTGCACATATTATTCCCAATCGTAGCCCAAATGGATGGTAAAATATGAAAATGTCAAAAATATAATTAAAAAAAGTCATGCCGACCTTTTTATGCGTCGACATGTCTCATGTCGTCCATTTTAAAGTGTCCACCCTCTTCCTGTGTCCACCATGTCAATGTCGACCAATAGTGGTCAACCTATTGACTGTCGATCTAATCCATGTCGACCTACAACCTGGATACCGTGTAGGCATGTATGTACAAACATGAACTAGGGGGTGTAGTATGGTATGCCAGCGGCCGGGCTCCCGGCGACCAGCATACCGGCGTCGGGAGCCCGACTGCCGGCATACCGACAGTGTAGCGAGCGCAAATGAGCCCCACACTATTTATTCTCCCTCCAGGGGGTCGTGGACCCCCATGAGGGAGAATATCTGTCGGTATGCCGGGTGTCGGGATTCCGGCGCCGGTATACTGTGTGCCGGGATCCCGACATTCGGCAACCTGAAGACCACCCGAACTAGGCCCTGACGCAGGGAGAGAGAAGACTGACTGCTGCTGCAAAAGCCTCTCTCCCCAGCCCTGCAGCAATCGATTCTCTCTCCCTGCCCTAACTGCCAGTGCTGCTACCTGTTTCGATATGGGAGGGAGGGGGGTGAGGCCCCCGTCGGGCCCCTCTAACAGACACGGGCCCTGGTAAAGAGTACAACTAACCCCCCCACTCGGCGCAACTGATTTTAAACCCATGATTGTTTGGATAAACGGCAGACTGTTTGCAGGTGTTATAATATTAAATAAAATGGTAAAGACCAAAATACCATTTTAAACGTGTCTTTCCCATTTATGACACATTTCTGTGGTTTCAGAATAAACTTAAACTAGTTATATTATATATACTTTATAAATCATTTTATTTTCAACTAGCATGTGACATAATGTTGGATGTACTTGCAGAAAAACAAAAAACCCAGTTATGTCTATGTTGTATAGATTTTTATGGATGTTGTAACTGGAGGTTTCATGGACTTTCTAACACGATATCACATAGCATAAAGAAAGCAAAGATAAGGATAACATATTTACAGTCTTTGCCATTGCACAATGAAAATATTTTTAGTAGACTAATCTGTGTAACATCTACTTTGGTCTCCAATCAGGGTTAAGGTGAATATTTATCAAGCAGTGAAATAATAAGTTTACATTTTACAATTGCTTTTGCAATGCAAAGTTCTTACTTTTCATATGCTGTTTTAGTAACCAGTTAAAATAATGACAAAAACAATTGGCATAAATCCAGCTAAAAGCAACATTTAACAACATTTAAACTATATTAGACATGGAGCAATAAAATGATTGCCACCCCATTGTAAATTATACGCTGACATTAAATATTGGTAAATTATTTTAGGTGGGTGAGTGTTTGGTTTGATGTGGGTTTTGATCAGTTGGACTAGTTGAAACAGCACCTGGCCAGCAGTCACTGTCTAATCAATCACATAAAAGGATTATAATTAGTTGTTTGAACTTTGAAGGGGTAAAAGGGAATAAAGCGATTGAGTGTAAAGTGTGTTTAAGTGTGTACTCTTGAACGTGAGGATATACAGTATGTGTACAGGTGAACTCTAAGAGGTAAATGTTGTTTGGTCCGAGTTTAAACACACAGGGCATTTCTGGTAGCTGGGATCGGGTGACCGGTGGATGGGAGACCGCCGGGATCCCGGCTTTTAGATGGCCGGCAGGGGTGTGTGTGTTTGTGTGTGTGCAAGCGGGCTCGGTGGCTCGCTACGCCCCCCAACTAGTTCTATTCCCACTCTATGGGTGTCATGGACACCAGGGCCGGTTCAAAGGCGCTCTGCGCCCCGGGCAGGAAAAGGGGCGTGGTCTAACACAGGGGGCGTGGTCAGTTACGCCCCCTGTACATTGCTAGCGCCGCTTGAATGCTGAGCGGTGCGCGATGACGTCATCGCGCACCGCACAGCAAAAGGTCCTCTCCACGAAGGGAAACTAGACGCATAGCGTCTAGTTCCCTTCGTGGAGAGGACCTTTGCTGTGCGGTGCGCGATGACGTCATCGCGCAGCGCTCAGCAAAGTTACTCTCCACGAAGGGAAACTAGACGCATAGCGTCTAGTTCCCTTCACAGGAGGCGGACGGGGACGGCAGTGGGCAGCGGAGGCGGACGGGGGACACAGCGGGCAGCAGTGGCGGATCTTGCCACGGTGCGGCGCCCTCCGGATGGCGCCAGCGCCCTCCGGAAGGCGGTGCCCCGGACAAAAGTCCTGCTTGCCCGTGGCAAGATCCGCTACTGATGGACACCCAGGAATGGGAATAGTCCCTGTTGGTCTGCATGCCAACTGGCGGGATTCAGCGTTTGGGATACTGGCATCAGTCACATAACTGCATCCCATTGCTGGGATATGTGAGCATTTTTCAGTATCAAACACTCAAATTGACTAAGAATCATGTTTTCCAATGGGGTCTATGGAATGGTATCTAGTCATGTAATAGTTCAGTCATGTTGTACACAAATACTATTGTGAATGCCAAATTGCTTTCTCACAAATATTCAAAATGCCCGCTCTAATATATATTGCAGACGCCAGGCGCATCTTATTAAAATATACGATAAAAGTGCGCTGTACATCTCAAAACACTGCATCCCATAAGAGAAAACAATACACCCACACATTATACGAGTTCCAAAGCTCATTGATGTATATATTTGTTATTAAAAGGATATGGATTCAATATATTACAATGTACAGTATACCTATAGTTACAACTCATACAGTAAGCAGTTAATACATTCAGTTACATACAGTTACATACAGTTACAGGTCAGCAATACAATACCATTTCCTCAATGCTTATGTCTCTCTCTCTCGCTAAAATCATGCTGGGACTCCATCTTATGCTGAGACCAAAACAGGAACTGATCTGGCAATAACTAGAGATGAGCGCCTGAAATTTTTCGGGTTTTGGTTTTGGGTTCGGTTCCGCGGCCGTGTTTTGGGTTCGAACGCGTTTTGGCAAAACCTCACCGAATTATTTTTGTCGGATTCGGGTGTGTTTTGGATTCGGGTGTTTTTTTCCAAAAACACTAAAAAACAGCTTAAATCATAGAATTTGGGGGTCATTTTGATCCCAAAGTATTATTAACCTCAAAAACCATAATTTACACTCATTTTCAGTCTATTCTGAATACCTCACACCTCACAATATTATTTTTAGTCCTAAAATTTGCACCGAGGTCGCTGTGTGAGTAAGATAAGCGACCCTAGTGGCCGACACAAACACCGGGCCCATCTAGGAGTGGCACTGCAGTGTCACGCAGGATGTCCCTTCCAAAAAACCCTCCCCAAACAGCACATGACGCAAAGAAAAAAAGAGGCGCAATGAGGTAGCTGTGTGAGTAAGATTAGCGACCCTAGTGGCCGACACAAACACCGGGCCCATCTAGGAGTGGCACTGCAGTGTCACGCAGGATGGCCCTTCCAAAAAACCCTCCCCAAACAGCACATGACGCAAAGAAAAAAAGAGGCTTTTTACTGATATTTGGTGTTTTGGATTTGACATGCTCTGTACTATGACATTGGGCATCGGCCTTGGCAGACGACGTTGCTGGCATTTCATCGTCTCGGCCATGACTAGTGGCAGCAGCTTCAGCACGAGGTGGAAGTGGATCTTGATCTTTCCCTAATTTTGGAACCTCAACTTTTTTGTTCTCCATATTTTATAGGCAGAACTAAAAGGCACCTCAGGTAAACAATGGAGATGGATGGATTGGATACTAGTATACAATTATGGACGGACTGCCACGGTTAGGTGGTATAAAAAAACCACGGTTAGGTGGTATATAATACAATTATGGATGGACGGACTGCCTGCCGAGTGCCGACACAGAGGTAGCCACAGCCGTGAACTACCGCACTGTACACTGGTTGATAAAGAGATAGTAGTATACTCGTAACAACTAGTATGACGACGGTATAAAGAATGAAAAAAAAACCACGGTTAGGTGGTATATATTATAATACAATTATGGTTGGACGGACTGCCTGCCGAGTGCCGACACAGAGGTAGCCACAGCCGTGAACTACCGCACTGTACACTGGTTGATAAAGAGATAGTAGTATACTCGTAACAACTAGTATGACTGACTATGACGGTATAAAGAATGAAAAAAAAACCACGGTTAGGTGGTATATATTATAATACAATTATGGATGGACGGACTGCCTGCCGACTGCCGACACAGAGGTAGCCACAGCCGTGAACTACCGCACTGTACACTGGTTGATAAAGAGATAGTAGTATACTCGTAACAACTAGTATGACACTATGACGGTATAAAGAATGAAAAAAAAACCACGGTTAGGTGGTATATATTATAATAATACAATTATGGATGGACGGACTGCCTGCCGAGTTCCGACACAGAGGTAGCCACAGCCGTGAACTACCGCACTGTACACTGGTTGATAAAGAGATAGTAGTATACTCGTAACAACTAGTATGACACTATGACGGTATAAAGAATGAAAAAAAAACCACGGTTAGGTGGTATATATTATAATACAATTATGGATGGACGGACTGCCTGCCGAGTGCCGACACAGAGGTAGCCACAGCCGTGAACTACCGCACTGTACACTGGTTGATAAAGAGATAGTAGTATACTCGTAACAACTAGTATGACTGACTATGACGGTATAAAGAATGAAAAAAAAACCACGGTTAGGTGGTATATATTATAATACAATTATGGATGGACGGACTGCCTGCCGACTGCCGACACAGAGGTAGCCACAGCCGTGAACTACCGCACTGTACACTGGTTGATAAAGAGATAGTAGTATACTCGTAACAACTAGTATGACACTATGACGGTATAAAGAATGAAAAAAAAAACCACGGTTAGGTGGTATATATTATAATACAATTATGGATGGACGGACTGCCTGCCGACTGCCGACACAGAGGTAGCCACAGCCGTGAACTACCGCACTGTACACTGGTTGATAAAGAGATAGTAGTATACTCGTAACAACTAGTATGACTATGACGACGGTATAAAGAAAGAAAAAAAAATACCACGGTTAGGTGGTATATAATTATACAATTATGGATGGACGGACTGCCTGCCGAGTGCCGACTGCCGACACAGAGGTAGCCACAGCCGTGAACTACCGCACTGTACTGTGTCTGCTGCTAATATAGACTGGTTGATAAAGAGATAGTATACAACAATATACTACTATACTGGTGGTCAGGCACTGGTCACCACTAGTCACACTGGCAGTGGCACTCCTGCAGCAAAAGTGTGCACTGTTTAATTTTAAATTAATATAATATTATGTACTCCTGGCTCCTGCTATAACAACCTGCAGTGCTCCCCAGTCTCCCCCACAATTATTATAAGCTTTTATACATTGATGTGCAGCACACTGGGCTGAGCTGAGTGCACACAGACTGAGTCACACTGTGTGACTGCTGTGTATCGTTTTTTTCAGACAGAGAACGGATATAGCAGAGAACGGATATATTAAATAAAAGTTAACTTAACAACAACTGCACTGGTCACTGTGGTAAACTCTGTCTGCACAATCTCTCTCTCTCTCTCTCTCTTCTAATCTATTCTAATGGAGAGGACGCCAGCCACGTCCTCTCCCTATCAATCTCAATGCACGTGTGAAAATGGCGGCGACGCGCGGCTCCTTATATAGAATCCGAGTCTCGCGAGAATCCGACAGCGTCATGATGACGTTCGGGCGCGCTCGGGTTAACCGAGCAAGGCGGGAAGATCCGAGTCGCTCGGACCCGTGAAAAAAAACATGAAGTTCGTGCGGGTTCGGATTCAAAGAAACCGAACCCGCTCATCTCTAGCAATAACTCCATCTGTTATGAGCCACGGCTGTGGCTCATTCCTGTTTTGCATTTTGGTTATGTATTTTATGTTATACTTCTGTTTCTGTTCCCCATGGGTGTCATGGGGTGTCCGGAGTCCACCCTTAAGGAGAGGGTACTGTTATGAACCACAGGTAGTGGTTCATTCCTGTTTTCCGTTTAAGTATTTTATGTTATAGTTCTCTTGCAGGCCAGGATTTCCCTTTGCTCTGGTTTAGAAGACTCTTGTTTGCTGCCGGTGGTGAGTCTGTGTAATTGCAGCCTGTTTCCATGTGTTTGGCCTCACCTGTCTGTTAATTGCATCTTGTCAGTTGGAGTCGTGCAACAGGACAGCTGCACAACATAATTAATTAGGGCTCCCTGTCATATTCTGGCTCAGTGCATTTCACAGATGCCGGTGATAGTTTCTGAGCTTCTGTCTAGCAGCTTGTGTCTAGCTGCTTCCAGCCTTGATCCAGTGTCTGATCCAGTGTCTGATCCAGTGTCTTGCCTTGAAGCGTTCCTGTCCTGAAGTCCAGTAGCTTTGTCTGTTCCTGATCCTGATTCCGTATCCTGTTCCTTGGTGTCCACTGCTCAGTCGTTGGAATTCTGCCTGTCCTCCGGTCCTGAGAGCCTATGTCAGCTACATTGGGGGTTCCTGTCCGTTTGCCAGTATTTGTACCAGTTCCGTGAGTAGCGGCTTTGCCGCGTCCGTCGGCCAAGGCCGCTGTATTCTTTAGTTTCTAGTTACTGGTGTTTGGCAGAGGGTTCTGCATATGCTGTCACCGCCGGTACACAACAGTATTGTGTTGGCGTGTGGACAGCATTTCCTTTGTTGTTGTTTATCCTGGCGGCTGTGCCGCACATACTTTATTTAAGTTCTGTAGCGTCCCTAACTCTGTATTTATGTCTTTAGTTAGAGGTTCCCCTTGTCATCACCCCGTCTCAGTTTACGCCTTGTCTCCAATTAAGACCGGGGGGCATCGGAGTTGGGCAGACATTATCCGCCCGTCAAACGCGGCTGCCGTGGGCCCAAGAAACCATAGTCACGCAGGCGTAGGCTGACAACGAGGGTGAGACAATGGAGTCAGGTTTCCGTAGGGGTTGCTGCTGAGCTCCGTATCTATTGCAGCTTTACGTTCCTGTACTTGGGGCTCATCCGCCCAGTTCCAGGAGTACCAAGTACAGTGAACGCAACACCATCATCGTCTCAGACCAAAACAGCTACTCACTTCCTGTGTGGTCAGCAATGTGTTATCTAGTTTCTGGGGGAGGAGACTCACTCATTCATGATGAGTCACTAGTCTCTTTGTATATTCTGAACAGGTTCAGCCTTTGGGACGTCCAAAGGGGCTGGCCTGAGCTTCCTGTCCACTACCTGTTTGGAATATCTATTGTTCTAATAAAAGTGATTTTAGCTTACATACATTTAATCATAATTATCCGCTGCAATGTCCCACAACTTCACAACAAGCATCAAATGAATCTACACATCAATCTGGTTGCTTCAATAGTAAACATGACTGGTCTATCTTGTTTTGTTCAAATAATACACATACATGACACCACTCCATCATATACAATTCTAATCATCATGATGTCTGGCGCTTGATACCACCACAATTATGTACTGCATGAAATAAGTGTCGAATCCATCTCTGTGGCATGTCCGTGTAAATGCATGTGTTACCATATATTGCTGTGCTCGCTGCGTGTATTTGCAAGTATAGCGACTTATATGTGTGTAGTTTGTATGTTCTTTTTATGTAATATTTTTGACTTCGACAGACCACCCTTTGGCAGCAAACAATAACTGCCATCAGTTATTAACATAAGAAAAAATATTTCATACAATAATCGGTGACCTAGACACAAGTATGTATTAATTTTGCAAATCAGACACTTGTCTATATTTGGGGAAGACAGGGAGGAGGACGAGACATCTTCTATATGCACTCGGCGGTCACGGGGACCACTGGTTGGGTGTGGGACAACAATCAACCTATAGAGTATGCTGGGACATTGCTTTGGCCTATAATGTCTGATTTGCGACGAATATTTTACACATACATGTACCTACGTCTTTGTACACTGATGTTTGGATTCGATTGAGGTTCTGCTGGGTAGATGAAGAAGACACAAACAAATCATGACAGTGACATATAAAATTTTCATGATCTACATATTCCTATCATTTTCTGAACATTGTTTCCATTTCTGGAACGTATGCTAGGTCTGTTAAATAATTGAACAAGGGTTATAAGTAGTGTCCTTCCTAAATAACATAAACCTTCTGAGTTCGGGGAGAGCCACTCATAAACCTTTCTTCCACATATATTAATGAGCTCTTTATCTGCAATGTGGGAATAGCCATTGTCTGATTGTTCCTGATTACCTCTGAACTCCATAACTACTAGAACTTTGATTTTTCTCTTACTTTAACAAACTGATTGGCTAATCCTGGGATCCTATAAGGAAATCACTACTTCCTCCAGAACCAGTTCCGGTCCCACACTCAACTCTCATAAAAAAACCTCGCAAAAATAGAATATCCTGAAAGAAAATGTTTGTCAGCGGGAAAGAGACAAAAGAGAAATAGAACAAAACAACTCTTGTTCATAACAAATCAATTACAATGACTGGTCTTTCTGCAATCCTTTAGTACGCTCAGGTAGTGTTCAACAGTGCCGCCTCTCAGTCTTCACGGAACAGAGTCTCTAGTGATACAAGGTTCTCTTTGCCTTGCTCTTTGAACACACAGTTCACTTGGAACACACAGTTCACTTTGCTCTCCACCTTGCTCTTTGAACACACAGTTCACTTGGAACACACAGTTCACTTCGAACACACAGTTACCAAACTACACAAACTCAATGAATGTGAGCAATAAACTACTTTGTCATGAGTTCTCTCCGGGTCAGCGACCTTCTTGCAGTGGGACGAGTGGACCCAAGTCTCTCTTTCAGCGACCTTTAGTGCTGTCAACAAAACTTGGTATGGTCCTTCCCACCTGTCTATTAGGCAACCTGAGCGTAAGAACAATCACACAGTCTCTTGGTTCACAATCAAGACAGTTAGTATTTGACATACCAGCAATCAACAGTTTCAAGTTCTTTTGTCAAGTTCTCAAATGCTAGCTCATCTCAATAAGGTACTGTACTGTCACCTCATTGGTGTATTTCTGATCATTGTGCGGATCAATCATGACATGAGGTTGTCTTCCAAAAACAACAAAAAAAAGACACAAATACCAAAACGAAAACAAAAACAAATTTTGAAGAGAGTGATTAGTTGAGTGAAGATCTGGGAGTGGTTCCGAAGCTACATAATACTAGTTGCAGTATCTATGATCACAATAGTACAATTTCAAGCTTTGCTCCTACTTCTAGGGGTACCATTATCTACACACAAATTTCTGCACAATTTTCCTTTGGGGTAAACACAGCAGCATCCGTGGCGGCAGGAAATGCCTCTACCCAGTTTGAGAAAACATCAGTGCACACCAATACATAACAATAATTCCTAAAAGGTGTTAACTGTACGAAGTCGGTTTGTATTTCCTGAAAAGATCCGTCTGCAGGAGGGATATGGGATGGCTCTGTTGGTATTGCTTTACCAATATTCTTCCTCAAGCAAGCAAGACAGGTCATTGCTCTCTTACCTGCATGAGAATAGAATCCTGGCGCACACCAGTAGGCTCTCATCAGCCTGCACCTACCCTCTTTGCCTAGATGAGTCAGACCATGTGCCACCTCAGCTAGACTTGGAAGGTATGCTCTGGGGGATACTGGCTTACCGTGTCCACCTGCCCACAGTCCTGAGGACTCCTGGCCATACCCCTTTGTCCTCCAGACTGCCTTTTCCTGTAGGGAACACAATTTTTTTGTATCTTAATTTAACTATCGTGTGTTTGCAATGTAGAGTACCATGAGCATAACTCAAAAAAAAAGAAAAAAAAAGAAAAAAGAAACATCTCTAGAGGAGAGAAAGAAGAAGAAAATGAAAAAGAAAATGTCAGGTTTGCCATTCACCAACAGGCATATCAGTGTCTATACAAAATTTCCCTTCACCAGTATTCCCATTCTCCACCCTTTGTGCATGACAAGGCATACTGCAGTAATACTGGTGTCATCGTGCTGTTGAGATACAGATGTGTCCACTTACATCTTTGCTTTTTTACAAATTTGGCACAACATGCAAAACACGGCTAAGCTGTTTTTCACGAGTAGCGAGTGGATGAATTTTAACATTTTTGTTTGCCATAATAGAATATGTATAAAGTAACACATTAAAGAAGCAAATGAAGAAAAATCACAAGGCATGGCTAAATCTCTGAGTCTATGGCATGCAAAACTGTGCCATACATGGCGGGATATAGCAAAGATGTTTGTGGACACATCTGTATACTGGGTTCGGGCAGAACTCTGAAGGACCTAGGCATGTGGAGTTTGAACTGTACTTGGGTCCATGTATTGTACCACCCTGTGTGAATGCAAAAGATGAAGAGGAAACTGTAGAGAAACAGAATAGAGGTTGGTGACAGATGAGTTTGTAGAGGTGAAGAAGATTTTATAAAAATTTGACGACTGGCTTGGGCACTACGGGGAAGTGATTCTCTACTTGGTCTACTCCCC
The DNA here is from genome assembly GCF_028390025.1 of Pseudophryne corroboree. NCBI lineage: Eukaryota > Metazoa > Chordata > Amphibia > Anura > Myobatrachidae > Pseudophryne > Pseudophryne corroboree. The sequence goes on along the minus strand of NC_086452.1, from coordinate 224,627,721 downwards.
TTAAAAAAAAAATTCTGTGTTTATCATAACGCTATTGGGACTATCCCAGCCATCAATCCAGTGTCCTGTCCATCCTAAGTTCATAGGGAACCCGGTATCTGTGAGATAATTTCCTCTACCTGTGATGGACATGCATCTAGAACAGTAGAATGTGACATTAGTCTTCGTGGGTGTCTAACATACTTTGTACTTCCTGAGCGGGAGCATATTATATGTATATCATATCTAACAAAATTAAGTTAATCAGGGGCCATTTCTGCTAGGAAAAAGAAGCAAAAGTTTAGAGGCCCCATCTTAACCCCAGCAAGCTTTGTAAAAGGGTAATATTGCATTTATTTTGTTCTTCCCATTAGCCGAATCTGTGTTTTCTATATGGCTTATGATTCCTTACTATGTGTCCCTTGGTCCCGTCTATGTGTTTAATAATGTGGCTTGTGTTTTCTGTCTAGGGGATGTATATTGACTATGTGTCCTACTACTCCTACAAACTCTGGCAAAATGCCCTTCATTCCTACAAGTGTAACATATTATTGACCATTAGGGATCTGGGGTTTGGACTGATGGGTCTTTCCTGTATGTGCCATTATACTTACCGTCCTCAACCTCTCCACCTGTTGTTCTCTGCGCCTAGCACTATTCTTGTGATGTTCAATAGCACACTATCTAAGATTAGCTACTGTGACCCCTTTCCAATTTTGCAAAGAAGTCTGCACCCTGACACTCAATGCCTTATTGAGCCCGTCCATTTGCACAGAGACAGCTACCTCCCATTTGCCGAATTAGTGTTTACCAGTGGTCTTATCCAGATGGAGAGTTTTCTATTACTGCAAGAGACAAAAACAAAACAAAAAAAAAAAGTTTAACAAGCTTCTAGTTCATGCGAAGTATTTCATTCAATCCTTCTCATCCCGTATTAAGGGTCTGTACATGGTCCAACAAACATTTCCAAGCTCATCTTTACTAGGGGCATTACTAGGAATGAATACTTCTTATATGGTAACTGAAAGATATACCCGGGGTTACCTTGTCTTTTTCCGCTTTCCTACTGGCAAATACTAATGTGCGGACAGATTTTTCTCCATTTCTGACGTTACTTTCTTGATTTTTTTGTTTGTTTTATTTTTGGGTTTTACTATATACTGTATGTACACGAATGATACCATACTTACCTGTTCCACTGGTCTCAGCCACTTCCCTCACAGGCTACTGCTCTTCTTTTACTGGTTGGATACTCCTCTGGGTACATGAGAAATGGCTGAAAACAATCAGGTCACCTTCTCCTCCTTATCAGGTCACCTTCTCCTCCTAAATAAAACTTCAACATTCATTAGTACATATATAGGTTACAGTCATATTTTTCATATTTTTATTATGTTCTATAGTTTGTATGCTGGCCGTAACTGCTTCCACATCTACATATGGCGGGGCACTTGCATTCTTTTTTTTTCTTCCTACTTGTTTATTGTTGCTACAAGTTCAAACAGTTCTTATATTTCCATTCTTGTCTTATATGAATTTGGTTAGACATACCACCTGCAATACCTTAGGATCAAACTCACCAACCCCTCTTGCTACCACAGGTTTAAACAATTTGTATGTCTGACCCTTTGTTTTCGGGATTTTATCAGACATATTCTTATCCTTAAGTTCTGCAATACCTCTGGTTCAAAGCTGCTCACCTTAGGGAATGGTACCCTATCTTTGTCAGTCATACATAACCATTCATTGCAAAAAGCCTCCGTGTGTGAACCATACTTTTCACACATAATAAACCTTGCTGACCTTCTCGGTCGCAATTATGACCTTCTCGGTCCCGAGTCTGACCTTCTCGTGCCCAACTCTTCTTCAGCCTGAACCCTAGCTACTAAACGCCCACTGCTTGTGCAATTGGATCCCATCGCTGACTTTTTGCCAATAAACGCAATCCCCAATGCACACCGCAGATAGACGCTGAAAGACACCTAGCGCTTTCACTCGCTCCTTCTCCGCTGAGTACCATGACTCACTCCAATAGTGACCCCCGCATACCCAGTGAGGCCCTATCTAGTTTCTATTTACTGGAAGTGTTAGGAGTGACTTACCTTTTACAGTAAATATCCGCCGCTGGAGATTATCCTGAGAGAGCCCAGCGAAAACTCCCTATACACTTATACACAAATCACGCTTGCGTATTTTCTATACAGCGCTAATGATACTGCGATTTTACGCAAAAAGCTCGTAAAAGGGGTATCAAGTTGAGATATATATCGCACCAACAAACGCGCGGTCCAATCGCACAGCGTATAGGTACTTGTTACCTATCTGCCGTACAACCACGGGTCGATGTACAAACTGCCACCCTCAGCTCGGAGCGTAACAAAAAACCTTTTTACTTCAATACTACACAATGCACAATTCCCTATTACACTCTTCTGCAAATCTCCTCACGATTTGCGTATTTCAATCTATATTAACGTGAGTTAGCCGCCTCACGCCACCAAGCCTCCACTTACTTGGTGTACCACGGGACCCGATTTCCGGAGTTCAAATCCACTCACTCCTACGTTCGCTCACTCAAATACACTTTGTTTTCTTTTCTGTACAGAAAATTTTAATTAATTCAGATAGGTAGTTTTACCCCAGAGGCAATACAGTTTTTAAACTAAATTTTTTTATACTAATCTGCTTTAGAAACCGGGTAGTTTTGTGCTATTGTATTAAATGTCTACTATCCCACCTTTGAACTAAATTACACTATTGTTTAATTTGTACTAAGAGCCCGCATTCTTACGCACTTTGCGTAAACATGCGACCGTGCGTGTCTCTTACGCTGCGTGCGCAGTCCTTTACTTTGTCCGAGACACGTGTACAAAACCCTGCGTCTGCAATAAAACAAATCACCCAGCTCTATAAATGTGAACAATACTAATTACTATTGCACACTAGACACAACTTGTTCTGTATAAATTTTTATGCAGACCTGCATTTGTGTCTTTACACTTACTTCCTTACTTAAAATACTGTTATTTCAAATTTACCTATATAGCAACAAATGTATCCTATTTCACACAGATCTATAATGACTCTAGCAATAATCAATAATTTAAATGATATGATTCAGATTGGATAGCTATCTTGCAGAACATACACTGATATAAATATACACATAATTATAATAATATTATATATATGTACCATTCACTGGTCTCCTATGAGACACCTTACCTCTTATTTGCATATTAAAGCTATTTTTTTTACCTGCTAAGAAAAAGCAGTTACACAGGTTAATTTGCATTTCAATGGCTATCTTATAGCAAGCAGATTCTACAAGTCTTGGAAGGAAAAAGAGAGAAAAAAACCAAACCCCTTTCTTTCCTTTTTCTATCTGTGCAATTTCTTACCCCAAGCCAAGCATTTATCTTACCATTTTCTCTCACTAGGCCCAATTGCAACTATTTGTAATTGACTATGGCATGGGTTAAATAAATGAATTGGTAACTCATAAATGGTGTTTGATGTGACCAAGGAAAGCTGATTGTTCTGAGCAGAACTTAAAATCAGCTATTTAGAAAATGACCTGCCTAAAATGGCCACTGCTCCTCCCCCTTCCACATCCATGAGGATTACACAAAATGGTGGACAGGCCATGTGGTTAGTCCAAAATGGAGGACAGACCAAGCGGCTTCCTTTGTCACAAAGAAATCACACACCATACAAGCACCAGAAGTTATTTTAGGCCGGAGTTAAAAAAAACTATATCAAGGCTATGCAGCAACTTTTAAACCTACTTAACAGATAAACAATCCAATTTGAATCAAACACAATATGACTTATTTGAACCTTGTTTTGCAAAAATAAAAATACATTTTAGCATCTTAAATATTATGAGAAACGCATTGTCCCTTGAAATTTCATATCATTGGCTTACTGATACCACAACAATACACGTGGATGTTATTTTCATCAGCGTCGCGATGCGTCCATCGGAGCCGGTCAATTACAGCCGTGTTTGTAATGTACAGTGCATCATTAAGACCCTGATATCCCGTAAGAGCCCTCATCTGTGAATGCCAAATTGCTTTCTCACAAATATTCAAAATGCCCGCTCTAACATATATTGCAGACGCCAGGCGCATCTTATTACCATATATGATAAAAGTGCGCTGTACATCGCAAAACACTGCATCCCATAAGAGAAAACAATACACCCACACATTATATGAGTTCCAAAGCTTATTGATGTATATATTTGTTATTAAAAGGATATGGATTCAATATATTACAATGTACAGTATACCTATAGTTACAACTCATACAGTAAGCAGTTAATACATTCAGTTACATACAGTTATATACAGTTACAGTTACATACAGTTACAGGCCAGCAATACAATACCATTCCCTCAATGCTTATGTCTCTCTCTCTCTAAAATCATGCTGGGACTCCATCTTACGCTGAGACCAAAACAGGAACTAATCTGGCAAAAACTCCATCATCGTCTCAGACCAAAACAGCTACACACTTCCTGTGTGGTCAGCAATGTGTTATCTAGTTTCTGGGGGAGGGGACTCACTCATTCATGATGAGTCACTAGTCTCTTTGTATATGCTGAACAGGTTCAGCCTTGGGGACGTCCAAAGGGGCTTGCCTGAGCTTCCTGTCCACTACCTGTTTGGAATATCTATTGTTCTAATAAAAGTGATTTTAGCTTACATACATTTAATCATAATTATCCGCTGCAATGTCCCACAACTTCACAACAAGCATCAAATGAATCTACACATCAATCTGGTTGCTTCAATAGTAAACATGACCGGTCTATCTTGTTTCGTTCAAATAATACACATACATGACACCACTCCATCATATACAATTCTAAATCATCATGATGTCTGGCGCTTGATACCACCACAATTATGTACTGCATGAAATGTGTCGAATCCATCTCTGTGGCATGTCCGTGTAAATGCATGTGTTACCATATATTGCTGTGCTCGCTGCGCGTATTTGCAAGTATAGCGACTTATATGTGTGTAGTTTGTATGTTCTTTTTATGTAATATTTTTGACTTCGACACTATAGATGACCCTGTGAGCAGTGTGTTTTGCAGAAGCCTGCACAGATCAGTGTGATCAGTGCAGTGCTTCTGTGTGTAATTGTGCAAAGAAAGTGGTAAAAATTAGAAAATAAATTATGTGGCATTCACCCCTAAAAAGCATAACCAGCACCAGTCCAAGGAGCCAGACTTGGTGCTAAGAATACAGGGAAAAAATTGTGTAGGGGTTCTCCATATTTAAAGAGCTATGTCAGGCTCAACTAGCAGGGGCTAATGCCTCAGACAGTGGACACACTTCACGGGGTCACCCCAGCCAGACTATTAACAACCCCAACTAGTCAGCCCAGGCTAGGGATTCATCGGGAAGTGGGGACCTCTCCATTAAAGGGTACCCCCCCTCTTGAAAATACCCCAGGCGTGGGCTGAAGCCAGGGTCTATTCTCTGCACACCTGGGCCGTGGGTGCAGAGTTTAAAGTAAAATTGTAAAGTAATATTGTCCATTACTGTGGGACTACAGGTCCCGACAAGCCGGCCCTGCTTGCCAGCAATTGGAGAACCACAAGAGCCAGCAAGTGTGGTATTAAGGACAAGCACCCATAGTGCTCCTGTAAAAGAAATATTAAAATAAACACAGTACACAAACACTAAATGTTTAAGTCCTTCAATACACACTCATACTGTACATACTTAACTTCTCCCTGGCACCAGCCGGTAATCTTGTCCTGTAGGCATTCCTGGTGCAGGTTGGTCCTCTTCTCCAGTTGGCATCCAGGCTTGGAAAAATAAAAATACGCAACCTGAACCACAAGACATAGAAGCTCTATATGTACAGTATATCCATATAGCCAGTAGCGGATCTTGCTATGGGCACACAGGATTTTTGCCCGGGGTGCTGTCTTCCGGAGGGCACTGCCGCCATGGCAAGATCTGCTACTGTTGGTCAGTGCCCCCCCCCCGGTGCTGTGCGGTACTATGAAGGAAACTAGATGCTACCCGATGACATCATCGCGCACCGCACAGCATTGTGGGACTGGCACATAGACGCTAGGGGTCATAAATGACCTCTAATGTCTATGCTATGCTATGGGAGTGACGTCATGACGTCTCTCCCATAGATCCGAGGAGCGGCGCCGGTGGAGGTCAGCAGCAATCAGAAATCAGGAGCGGGGATAGTAAGTATTAATTACATTTATTTTTTTGTAAGCGGCGCTACTCAACTGGGGGCACAAACGGGGGCACAACTGTACTGGGGGCACAAATGGGGGCACAACTGACCACGCCCCTGTATGAAGCCACGCCCCTATTTTCACTCGGGGCGCCACAAGGGCTAGAACCGGCCCTGCATATAGCTCTTCTACTGAAAGTGACAGAACCTATGTGTGTTCCGACACTTCTATCCCTGTAAACCAATCAGCGGTCGCTACTAAGGGAACAGACAACTGATTTCCAGAAAGTGGTCTGTCTCTTAGCCAATCAACGGTCAGCCAGCTAACAGGTGGTGGTGATAGTATTGCATGCATGAGTATTATTAGAATGCAGTGTTGGACTGTCCTATAGTGGTACAGGAGATGGCCCCGGTGGGCCCCACTGACAGAAAAAAAAAGAAGCATGTTCCAGACTGTGCACTTGAATTGTACATTATACCTGTTACCTTATATGCAGAGGACTATGGTGTATTTTCTTCAATGCGTTGCTGTTATTAAGCTGGCACATTATCATGATGTACTAGCAGTATTTACTATGAATATTTATCAAGGGACCTAGACCATGTGCTCTTTAATGCTTAGCCAAGCCTCTGTGGCAGCTGGCCACACCCCCTCTGGAGACTGGACACACCCCTACACATGGGCCCTTACCACTGAACATAGGTGAAACTAGAGATCTGATAATGGGTGGTCCCAGTTTTAGCACCATGTTTGAAATTGTGTTTCTGTTTCTTGAGTTTGTCACTCTGTCTCATGTGTTCAATCTGCAATGTAAATTGCAGTGTAAAAATAAAGCAGACAGTATTTACTCTGCACAGAAACAATATAACCCACCCAAATCTAACTCTCTCTGCACATGTTATATCTGCCCCACCTGCAGTGCACATGGTTTTGCCCAAATGCTAACAAATTTGCAGCAGCGATCAAGTCTGAATTAGGCCCCTGGCTCCTAAGGGACCTGGCGACTCATGGGCATATAACTAAATCCATCTGTCCCTGATAAATTTGTTTGCAACAGTTACCTGCACCGCTGCAGGGATCTCCAGAGAAGCAGGCACACGAAGTAGAGCAGCCTGAAGACACAGAAGAAGGTGACTGTGTGATGGAGCTGGGGGAATGCAGGGAGCAGGAGAGACACTGGTGGAAAAGAGGCCGGAGAAACACGGGAGATCAGGCTGAAGAGACCTGGGAGGAAGTGGTTGGAGTTGTTAGACAACTGGCATGATTATAAGGAAAAGGCTCTGGTACAATAATCTTCATTAAGGAAGATTATTGTCCCAAAGAAACCATATTAATGATACAAATTATATCTCAAATTAGCAAATACAGTTTAATGATATAAAATTGTTTGATAAGGAAAACTCACACTTTGCCCTGCACATGGGGGCACCCATAGGGGCATATTCATAATCTTTAAAATGTCACAATTTCTACACTCCCCAGGGAATCTAGAAATTGTGGCATTCATCAAAAATGCATTTTTTTCAGAGTTTCAGCATGAAGCTGTTCACCACCCTGAGATGGCGAACAGCCCCCGCCCGTATCACAGCACAAGCTGCCGTTTACACAGCAGCTTGTACAGCAGAGAGGGGGAGGAAAGCGGGGGGGGGGGGGGGGGGCAGCTGCAGAGCAATCTCTGCAGGCCAGGCAGCCCCAGTACTGTAAGGTGCCAGTGGTGGGCAGGAGCAGAGGCTGCATATAGACCCGGAGGGGGTACCAGCGACGGGCTGGAGCAGGGAGAAACGGCTGCATAGATTGTCCCAGCAGCGGGGCTGCAGTACTATGGTGCCGGCGGCTAAGGGCGGGGAGCTGGGGCTGTGGCTACTTAGTATGTAATGTCCTAGAGGGTGGGGGAGAGCGAGGCGCCGTGGCTGCAGAGTGATTTCTGCAGCCATAGAGAACCGCCAGTAAGGTGCCGGCACTCATTTTAATTAGTTATTATATATTTTATTGTTTGGATGTGTAACCCCTATTATGTATGAGGGTATTCAATAGTATTTATGCTCCACAGTGGTCTTTCGTGACATATGTATATATTATATGTGTACATAAATGATTTGTAATAATTATTGTATATTTATTTATTTGTACATGCATAAATTTCATGATGTGAACAAGTAACCAATGCCTGCATATTCGGGGGCATAGAGTGGCATGCAAGGGACGGAGAGGTTGAGCTGGAGGCTCCCGGTGCACAAGGGTAACTGCCTGGGGGGTGAGCTGAGACTGACTCGAGGGGAAGAGAAAAAGACAGTTGCTCGTGTGAGGTCGTCGGTTGGTGGTGCGGCGAGGAGAGACAGAGCAGCAGCGGAGGTGTGAGCACCGGACGATAGAGGAGAGGTGAACTTACGGAAAGATTTGGGGGAGTGTATCCACGAAGCTCCCTGCCACCCGCATTGATCGATCCGCTGTAAGCCGAACAGAGGCGGGTGGATCTCGTCTATGACCCGTCAGAAGCCGCACTGAAGTCCGCCTCCTAAGTGAGTGGGCGGTACGTACTGGCAAGGCAGAGAGCTAGGAGGGAGGTGCGGCTGGGATACTAAGAGTGACGCGACCCTCCGGAGCTGCTGGATAGAGGACACAGCCTCATAGAGACTGAAGGGCAGCTGTCCTGGCCAATAATTGAGTTGGGAGGAGGAGTCGAGGGAGAGGCTATTCCCCTTTCAGGCTGACAGATGAATACGTAAGTGTTTAATACAGCCACACTGCACACAGGTATAGCACCTATCTGAGCTCATGATGTAAAGGTGACAGGACTAGAAACTGTCAGGAGGAAGCTATTATTGCCAAACATATTTAACACTCCTATTAGGTACCAAGAGTATAATCTGCTGTTCCCTGCTGTTCTCACATGACTGCCATAGAGTGCTGGTAATCATCTGTAGACTACTAAACCATTAAAATCAGATGAGGAGTGCCCAAAACAGTAGAATCATAATACACCAGACTATTTGAACTATATTCTAGAAATTATAATTTCTACAATTATACTACTACTTAACGAGATGGTGAGAGGAGGAGGAATCTGCGATACTCAGTGATGTTGCCTGAACCTGAATACCTTATCAGTCAATATTTATGAATACTGTCCGTGCATATAACCCACTAGTGGATAGTGCATAGGGTCCTATTGCGTATAACCGGGGCCATTACTGGTTAACCAAAGTCTAGCTCCAGAAAACAAGATATCTTCAGTAATAGTACAGCTCTGATGAGGACTCACAGAAAGAGTTGAGTATAAAAGACTAGGAACACTGAGTACCACTGAAGGACTCCCTGAATGCGGGTCTGTATTATTCAATTAAATACCCTTCAAGACAGCCCAATAGCAGAAGGAAGGAGGACCAGCCAAATTTAAAGGGAAAGCCTCTTCAATTGCACGGGAGTAACAATAGGAGCGGTGAACCCATTAGACTTCTAATATAATTTGCAGCTTGGAAAGTATACTGTCTAACAGACCTATATTTAATGATACAATTCTATCATAATCGTAATGAACTGCAGTGTGCACACTATAACCGCAGGCCCAAGTAACTGAGTATATATATAATTCATGTATGAGTACCCGGGTCACTCTAGGTAAAATTTTTTGGTTTCACCCACAGTTTTTATGTCTTGCATGCATTACTGATTGTATAGGCGGAATTTTTTTTTCAGTATATGTACTGTATTATATGTTATGTTGTGAGTACCATCAATATAACCCTAATTGTTGTAGCATTAAACCTGTTGGTAATAAAACAACCTTAAGAATACTTACTGGTGACGTTGTTTCCACATCCAAGGAAGAACCTGCAACGAAGAAATAGAAGGTGTAAAAGGTAACGCCGTGATATGAGGTACTTTATTATTAAGCAATTCATCATATTAAAACACTATTCACTCCTCCTCTAGAGGGTGTACTGGGGTAATTGGATTGGTGTACTGGGTGAAAATTACTCCAACACAATCACAAACGGCAGTCCTAAGCTAGCCGGGGAGATATGCCAAAATCCCAAATAGTTTAGGTGGAGGCACTGGGTGGTGATACAGGGTACCCCTGGGCGAATAGAGGGGTTATATTGATGGTACTCACAACATAACATATAATACATATACTGAAAAAAAAATTCCGCCTATACAATCAGTAATGCATGCAAGACATAAAAACTGTGGGTGAAACCAAATTTTTTTACCTAGAATGACCCGGGTACTCATTCATGAATTATATATATATATACTCAGTTACTTGGGCCCGAGGTTATAGTGTGCACACTGCAGTTCATTACGATTATGATAGAATTGTATCATTAAATATAGGTCTGTTAGACCGTATACTTTCCAAGCTGCAAATTATATTAGAAGTCTAATGGGTTCACCGCTCCTATTGTTACTCCCGTGCAATTGAAATGGCTTTCCCTTTAAATTTGGCTGGTCCTCCTTCCTTCTGCTATTGGGCTGGCTTGAAGGGTATTTAATTGAATAATACAGACCCGCATTCAGGGAGTCCTTCAGTGGTACTCAGTGTTCCTAGTCTTTTATACTCAACTCTTTCTCTGAGTCCTCATCAGAGCTGTACTATTACTGAAGATATCTTGTTTTCTGGAGCTAGACTTTGGTTAACCAGTAATGGCCCCGGTTATACGCAATAGGACTCTATGCACTATCCACCAGTGGGTTATAGCACGGACAGTATCCATAAATATTGACTGTTAAGGTATTCAGGTCCAGGCAACATCACTGAGTATCGCAGATTCCTCCTCCTCTCACCATCTCGTTAAGTAGTAGTATAATTGTAGAAATTATAATTTCTCGAATATAGTTCAAATAGTCTGGTGTATTATGATTCTACTGTTTTGAGCACTCCTCATCTGATTTTAATGGTTTAGTAGTCTACAGATGATTACCAGCACTCTATGGCAGTCATGTGAGAACAGCAGGGAACAGCAGATTATACTCTTGGTACCTAATAGGAGTGTTAAATATGTTTGGCAATAATAGCTTCCTCCTGACAGTTTCTAGTCCTGTCACCTTTACATCATGAGCTCAGATAGGTGCTATACCTGTGTGCAGTGTGGCTGTATTAAACACTTACGTATTCATCTGTCAGCATGAAAGGGGAATAGCCTCTCCCTCGACTCCTCCTCCCAACTCAATTATTGGCCAGGACAGCTGCCCTTCAGTCTCTATGTGGCTGTGTCCTCTATCCAGCAGCTCCGGAGGGTCGCGTCGCTCTTAGTATCCCAGCCGCACCTCCCTCCTAGCTCTCTGCCTTGCCAGTCACGAAAGACCACTGTGGAGCATAAATACTATTGAATACCCTTATACATACATACTAGGGGTTACAGATGATTATACTGTATTTGAGTGACTGGCTGTGTTACCACGCAGGTGGGCAAGGCAACCGAGTGGCCAGGAAGCCCACAGCTGGACTCGAAACTGGACGGATGGGCGGGCGCCCATAACTACAGTGCTGCAGGCACTGACAGGCGTCAGCTGCTGAAGGAGGCGTCTGACTGTGCACAGTGATATGCTGTGCTCTGGCCATGGCGCTCCTCTCAGTCAAACTGGTGCAGGGGTGGTGAGGGCTGTGAGCGTTGTGACGTCATTACGTCATGTCGCACGCAGACGTTATTGGTGGATCACAAACGGGGGGGGGGGGGGGGGGCTGGGGAGCTGCTGCAGCGCATGAATGTCCTCCCGGTCAGTAAATGTATTCCTGACCGCGAGGACACCTTATTGAAAATAATAAATCAAATGTTTTTAATTTTTGCTAATGGGTGGTCCTGTGCACCCCCGGACCACCCCACAGATTCACCTATACAGCACTGAATTCCCCCGGTGAGCCCTTCATGTCCTTGTCAGACACTGTTAAGGGTTGTATTCACGGGGGAGATGTAGGGGGAGATGTGTGCTGAGCGAACCGCTCAGCACACATCTGTCCCCCAACTCAGCACAGCGTGATGTGTGCTGAGCGTGCGGGGGGAATGCTCATTTCATCTGCTGCATGCAGGCCAATCTAGCACCAGCGATAGCCACGCGCATCGCTATCGCTGTGGGGGGTACACACGGAGAGATCAGTGCTTAACTTCTAAGCAATTTAGTCAGATTGCTTACATTTTAATAGTGATGAGCGGGTACGGTTCCTCGGAATCCGAACCCGCCCGAACTTCACCTTTTTTTTACACGGGTCCGAGCGACTCGGATCCTCCCGCCTTGCTTGGTTAACCCGAGCGCGCCCGAACGTCATCATCCCGCTGTCGGATTCTCGCGAGACTCGGATTCTATATAAGGAGCCGCGCGTCGCCGCCATTTTTCACACGTGCATTGAGATTGATAGGGAGAGGACGTGGCTGGCGTCCTCTCCGTTGTATTAGAAAAAAAAAAAAACTGAGTGACTTAGTTTTAATTGTGGGGAGGATTGGGGACGGGGAGCAGCTGTTAGGGAGTACAGTGCAGGGTTTTGAGTTTAATCCGTTGTTTCTCTGCCTGAAAAAAAACGCTCCACCATATCTGTGCTCACTCAGTGTGCTGCACTGCTGCATGATATATCTGTGCTGAGTGCACTGCTCACACTGCCTAATAGTGGGGACTGGGGAGCAGTTATAGCAGGAGTACAGTGCACAGTTTTGCTGACAGTGACCACCAGTCCAGTATACGTTTGTCTGCCTGAAAAACACTGTGGTGTTTTTTTTTTCTTTCTTCATGCTAGTTTGTTTAGCAGTCTGCTGACAGTGTCCACCAGGTCCGTTATACAGTATATTATATATATAATTAAGCACTAAGCAGCAGTACGGTAGGCCACGGCTGTACCTACCTCTGTGTCGTCAGTGCACTCGTCGTCCATAAGTATAAGTAATACTATACTATCCATCCATCTACATTGTATACCTGTGGTGTTTTTTTTTTCTTTCTTCATAGTCATACTAGTTTGTTTAGCAGTCTGCTGATAGTGTCCACCAGGTCCGTTATACAGTATATCATATATATAAGCACTAAGCAGCAGTAAGGTAGGCCACGGCTGTACCTACCTCTGTGTCGTCACTTGTCGTACATAAGTATAAGTAATACTATACTATCCATCCATCTACATTGTATACCTGTGGTGTTTTTTTTTTCTTTCTTCATACTAGTTTAGCAGTCTGCTGACACTGTCCACCAGGTCCGTTATACAGTATAATATCATATATATAAGCACTAAGCAGCAGTACGGTAGGCCACGGCTGTACCTACCTCTGTGTCGTCACTCGTCGTCCATAAGTATAAGTAATACTATACTATCCATCCATCTACATTGTATACCTGTGGTGTGTTTTTTTTCTTTCTTCATATAGTTTAGCAGTCTGCTGACACTGTCCACCAGGTCCGTTATACAGTATAATATCATATATATAAGCACTAAGCAGCAGTACGGTAGGCCACGGCTGTACCTACCTCTGTATCGTCACTCGTCGTCCATAAGTATAAGTAATACTATACTATCCATCCATCTACATTGTATACCTGTGGTGTTTTTTTTTTTCTTTCTTCATACTAGTTTGTTTAGCAGTCTGCTGACAGTGTCCACCAGGTCCGTTATACAGTATATCATATATATAAGCACTAAGCAGCAGTACGGTAGGCCACGGCTGTACCTACCTCTGTGTCGTCAGTGCACTCGTCGTCCATAAGTATAAGTAATACTATACTATCCATCCATCTACATTGTATACCTGTGGTGTTTTTTTTTTCTTCATACTAGTTTGTTTAGCAGTCTGCTGACAGTGTCCACCAGGTCCGTTATACAGTATATCATATATATAAGCACTAAGCAGCAGTACGGTAGGCCACGGCTGTACCTACCTCTGTGTCATCAGTCGTCGTCCATAAGTATAAGTAATACTATACTATCCATCCATCTACATTGTATACCTGTGGTGGCTTTTAGTTGTGCGCAAAATATGGAGAACAAAAATGTGGAGGTTAAAAAAATAGGGAAAGATCAAGATCCACTTCCACCTCGTGCTGAAGCTGCTGCCACTAGTCATGGCCGAGACGATGAAATGCCATCAACGTCGTCTGCCAAGGCCGATGCCCAATGTCATAGTACAGAGCATGTAAAATCCAAAACACAAAAGATCAGTAAAAAAATGACCCAAAAATCAAAATTAAAAGCGTCTGAGGAGAAGCGTAAACTTGCCAATATGCCATTTACGACACGGAGTGGCAAGGAACGGCTGAGACCCTGGCCTATGTTCATGGCTAGTGGTTCAGCTTCACATGAGGATGGAAGCACTCATCCTCTCGCTAGAAAAAAGAAAAGACTTGCGGCAAAAGCACAGCAAAGAACTGTGCGTTCTTCGAAATCACAAATCCCAAAGGAGAGTCCAATTGTGTCGGTAGCGATGCCTGACCTTCCCAACACTGGACGGGAAGAGCTTGCGCCTTCCACCATTTGCACGCCCCCTGCAAGTGATGAAAGGAGCACCCGCAGTAAAGTTCCTGATAGTGAAATTGAAGATGTCAGTGTTGAAGTACACCAGGATGAGGATATGGGTGTTGCTTGGGCTGGGGAGGAAATTGACAAGGAGGATTCTGATGGTGAGGTGGTTTGTTTAAGTCAGGCACCCGGGGAGACACCTGTTGTCCGTGCGAGGAATATGGCCATTGACATGCCTGGTGAAAATACCAAAAAAAACAGCTCTTCAGTGTGGAAGTATTTCAACAGAAATGCGGACAACAGGTGTCAAGCCGTGTGTTGCCTTTGTCAAGCTGTAATAAGTAGGGGTAAGGACGTTAACCACCTCGGAACATCCTCCCTTATACGTCACCTGCAGCGCATTCATAATAAGTCAGTGACAAGTTCAAAAACTTTGGGCGACAGCGGAAGCAGTCCACTGACCAGTAAATCCCTTCCTCTTGTAACCAAGCTCGCGCAAACCACACCACCAACTCCCTCAGTGTCAATTTCCTCCTTACCCAGGAAAGCCAATAGTCCTGCAGGCCATGTCACTGGCAAGTCTGACGAGTCCTCTCCTGCCTGGGATTCCTCCGATGCATCCTTGAGTGTAATGCCTACTGCTGCTGGCGCTGCTGTTGTTGCTGCTGGGAGTCGATCGTCATCCCAGAGGGGAAGTCGGAAGACCACTTGTACTACTTCCAGTAAGCAATTGCCTGTCCAACAGTCCTTTGCGAGGAAGATGAAATATCACAGCAGTCATCCTGCTGCAAAGCGGATAACTGAGGCCTTGACAACTATGTTGGTGTTAGACGTGCGTCCGGTATCCGCCGTTAGTTCACAGGGAACTAGACAATTTATTGAGGCAGTGTGCCCCTGTTACCAAATACCATCTAGGTTCCACTTCTCTAGGCAGGCGATACCGAGAATGTACACGGACGTCAGAAAAAGACTCACCAGTGTCCTAAAAAATGCAGTTGTACCCAATGTCCACTTAACCACGGACATGTGGACAAGTGGAGCAGGGCAGACTCAGGACTACATGACTGTGACAGCCCACTGGGTAGATGTATTGCCTCCCGCTGCAAGAACAGCAGCGGCGGCACCAGTAGCAGGATCTCGCAAACGCCAACTCGTTCCTAGGCAGGCTACGCTTTGTATCACCGCTTTCCAGAATACGCACACAGCTGAAGACCTCTTACGGCAACTGAGGAAGATCATCGCAGAATGGCTTACCCCAATTGGACTCTCCTGGGGATTTGTGACATCAGACAACGCCAGCAATATTGTGCGCGCATTACATCTGGGCAAATTCCAGCACGTCCCATGTTTTGCACATACCTTGAAGCAAGAGGTGGTAACGAGGTGGAATTCAACCCTCTATATGCTTCAGAGGATGGAGGAGCAGCAAAAGGCCATTCAAGCCTATACATCTGGCCACGATATAGGCAAAGGAGGTGGAATGCACCTGTCTCAAGCGCAGTGGAGAATGATTTCAACGTTGTGCAAGGTTCTGCTGCCCTTTGAACTTGCCACACGTGAAGTCAGTTCAGACACTGCCAGCCTGAGTCAGGTCATTCCCCTCATCAGGCTTTTGCAGAAGAAGCTGGACGCATTGAAGGAGGAGCTAAAACAGAGCGATTCCGCTAGGCATGTGGGACTTGTGGATGGAGCCCTTCATTCGCTTAACCAGGATTCACGTGTGGTCAATCTGTTGAAATCAGAGCACTACATTTTGGCCACCGTGCTCGATCCTAGATTTAAAACCTACGTTGGATCTCTCTTTCCGGCAGACACAAGTCTGCAGGGGTTCAAAGAACTGCTGGTGAGAAAATTGTCAAGTCAAGCGGAACGCGACCTGTCAACATCTCCTCCTTCACATTCTTCCGCAACTGGGGGTGCGAGGAAAAGGCTACGAATTCCGAGCCCACCCGCTGGCGGTGATGCAGGGCAGTCTGGAGCGACTGCTGATTCTGACATCTGGTCCGGACTGAAGGACCTGACAACGATTACTGACATGTCGTCTACTGTCACGGCATATGATTCTCTCACCATTGAAAGAATGGTGGAGGATTATATGAGTGACCGCATCCAAGTAGGCACGTCAGACAGTCCGTACGTATACTGGCAGGGAAAAGAGGCAATTTGGAGGCCCTTGCACAAACTGGCTTTATTCTACCTAAGTTGCCCTCCCTCCAGTGTGTACTCCGAAAGAGTGTTCAGTGCCGCCGCTCACCTTGTCAGCAATCGGCGTACGAGGTTACTTCCAGAAAATGCGGAGAAGATGATGTTCATTAAAATGAATTATAATCAATTACTCCATGGAGACATTCACCAGCAGCAATTGCCTCCACAAAGTACACGGGGATCTGAGATGGTGGATTCCAGTGGGGACGAATTAATAATCTGTGAGGAGGGGGATGTACACAGTGAAAGGGGTGATGAATCGGACGATGATGATGAGGTGGACATCTTGCCTCTGTAGAGCCAGTTTGTGCAAGGAGAGATTGATTGCTTCTTTTTTGGTGGGGGCCCAAACCAACCAGTCATTTCAGTCACAGTCGTGTGGCAGACCCTGTCGCTGAAATGATGGGTTGGTTAAAGTGTGCATGTCCTGTTTATACAACATAAGGGTGGGTGGGAGGGCCCAAGGACAATTCCATCTTGCACCTCTTTTTTCTTTCATTTTTCTTTGCGTCATGTGCTGTTTGGGGAGTGTTTTTTGGAAGGGCCATCCTGCGTGACACTGCAGTGCCACTCCTAGATGGGCCAGGTTTTTGTGTCGGCCACTTGGGTCGCTTATCTTACTCACACAGCTACCTCATTGCGCCTCTTTTTTTTCTTCTTTGCGTCATGTGCTGTTTGGGGAGTATTTTTTGGAAGGGCCATCCTGCCTGACACTGCAGTGCCACTCCTAGATGGGCCAGGTGTTTGTGTCGGCCACTTGGGTCGCTTATCTTACTCACACAGCTACCTCATTGCGCCTCTTTTTTTTCTTCTTTGCGTCATGTGCTGTTTGGGGAGTAGTTTTTGGAAGGGCCATCCTGCCTGACACTGCAGTGCCACTCCTAGATGGGCCAGGTGTTTGTGTCGGCCACTTGGGTCGCTTATCTTACTCACACAGCTACCTCATTGCGCCTCTTTTTTTTCTTCTTTGCGTCATGTGCTGTTTGGGGAGTATTTTTTGGAAGGGCCATCCTGCCTGACACTGCAGTGCCACTCCTAGATGGGCCAGGTGTTTGTGTCGGCCACTAGGGTCGCTTAGCTTACTCACACAGCTACCTCATTGCGCCTCTTTTTTTCTTTGCGTCATGTGCTGTTTGGGGAGTATTTTTTGGAAGGGCCATCCTGCCTGACACTGCAGTGCCACTCCTAGATGGGCCAGGTGTTTGTGTCGGCCACTTGTGTCGCTTAGCTTAGCCATCCAGCGACCTCGATGCAAATTTTAGGACTAAAAATAATATTGTGAGGTGTTCAGAATAGACTGAAAATGAGTGGAAATTATGGTTATTGAGGTTAATAATACTATGGGAGCAAAATGACCCCCAAATTCTATGATTTAAGCTGTTTTTTAGGGTTTTTTGTAAAAAACACCCGAATCCAAAACACACCCGAATCCGACAAAAAAAATTCGGTGAGGTTTTGCCAAAACGCGTTCGAACCCAAAACACGGCCATGGAACCGAACCCAAAACCAAAACAAAAAACCCGAAAAATTTCAGGTGCACATCCCTAGTTTAAGCATGGATCTCTCCATGAGTACCCCCCTTTAGAATGTACGGCTTTAACGAATTGTACATAACTACATAAAAAGATTACTAGCAATGTGAAAACATTGTACCCAACAAAGTGAACCATTTGTATCACTCTAAGGCAGTTTAGATGCACAAAACTGAAACAATTGTGCAGCTGTTGTAATTTGGATTGCAGTCCAAGGGGACATGAATATTTATAATGTTTAATATTATTACAAGGGCTTTAAGAATACCATTATCGGTTGATACCACCTTATAGAGTTCAACAGTTCAATTATAGGACTAAATAGCCTTGCTGGTCAATAAAGGACATTTGCTTGGTGGTATATACAATTTAAAAGGAGCCATAATAACTGTGATAGTGGTGATCCATAACAATACAGATTCTGTTGTAATACAAACACCACACCAACTGCATAATATATAGGCAATATTCATATAATGTACAGTCATATACCCATATTTTAACAGACAACAATATTTTGACGATCAACACTAACACAACACAATACGTTTAAAAATTCACTTTTAGACTTCCGGTTCCGGCATGGAGGAGTGAGCAGCGGCTCCCACGAGCTCCGTCCATACTGCCAGTTTACCCGCACAGCGCTGTATTATACAGCCAACACAATCTCACACAACCATCCCTAATACAGTCAGCGCTTACATGGACAAGTTCCTAGGAGCTTCGGCACCTCTCAGAACAACACCACTGGCTCTCCCTCTCAGACAGGAGAAGCGTCGCGCTGAACATAATATGGCGCCGAACACTCATGCTGTAGCGGGAATGCCTGCAGCTAAAAATTCTATTGCAGCAGCCTCTGGTGACCCAGATCAGCCTCAGGTATGTGATAGGGCTGCCTCCCCTGCCACCTATGAGGAAATAGTGTCTGCTATACAAAACACAATATCTCCCCTGCTTCAGAACGCAGTTAGTGACATAACTGCACAGCTGCAGCTTCTAACACATAGAGAGAAAGATGTGTCATTGCTTGGAAAGTGATAAAATGGAGAGTGAAAAAGTACCAGCCAATCAGGTCCTAACTACCATGTTACAGGCTGTGTTTGAAAGGGATACGGTCGTTAGGTCGACACAGCTTAGGTCGACAGTCATTAGGTTGACCACTAAAGGTCAACATGCATTAGGTCGACATGGTCAATAGGTCGACATGGTCATTAGGTTGACATGTACTAGGTCGACATAAGTTTTTCACTTTTTAAAAAAAAATATGTATTTTTTCATACCCACCCCTAAATTTCCCTTCAGCACACTAAAAATTACCTGTAACCATACCTGAACCTATCTGGTAATAGAAATTCAGAGAATTAGTCACACATGTTTGCAAACACATGTTTAGCTGCTGAGCCACTTCACGGCTTCTCCGATATCAGCAGTCCTAACACTACATAATAGCAGTGCCCACATAGGGCCATGTAATTTGTCACAGTAGGCCTCATGATAAAGGCTATTACTAAAACACATCCAGAGAGAGAGCTAACTTACCCGGGAGCCACCCCCAGGATCTCCCATTGGCACTACAAGGAACAGCATGCCTTCCAAATACTGCTCCCATTCAATGCCTCTCACACACAAGCAAACAAACAATGATAGTTGCTCGGTCATTCCTCGAGATAATTATGTATCAGGTGCTAGAAGGGGAAGGGGTCACAGACAAACAACAGACAGAGGGAGGGTGGCTCTTGGTAAGTTAGCTCTCTGTCTGGATGTGCTTTAGTAATAGCCTTTATCATGAGGCCTACTGTGACAAATTACATGGCCCTATGTGGGCACTGCTATTATGTAGTGTTAGGACTGCTGATTGCGGAGAAGCCGTGAAGTGGCTCAGCAGCTAAACACGTGTTTGCAAACATGTGTGACTAATTCTCTGAATTTCTATTACCAGATAGGTTCAGGTAAGATTACAGGTAATTTTTAGTGTGCTTAAGGGAAATTTAGGGGTGGGGATTTGCACCCCCCCCCCCGCCCTCCCTGTCTGATGTAGCCCAGGATGTCTAATGCAGAGGAACGTTTGGGATCCGCTATAGATGATGTGACACAACTTGAATGTACAGTCGCCCATCTAGAAAAGGACAATAAACGTCTAGCTGAAAAGATAGAGGACATTGAAAACCGTACTTGCAGACACAACTTATGCATAGTGGGACTCCCGGAGTCAGTTAAAGGCTCAAGTCTTGATCACTTTATACGCATTACCCTGCCTAAGCTCCTAAAAATTTAATCAGCATGTGCTGACATGGTGGTCGAACGAGTACACCGTAAGGGAGACCTGCCCTGTCAACCCTCCAATAGACCGCGTGTTGTGATATTGAAAATTATGAACTATTTACATAAAACGGCAATATGGAGGTCATCATATAAAACAAATCCCCTGATATGGGAAGGCAGCTCTCTAAAAATATTCCAAGTCTACTCTGTGGAACTTTCCAGACTCCACAGAGCTTATGCTCCAATACGTGCTACTTTGATAAAAGATCGACACAAATTCGCCATGCTACATCCTGCTCGCCTCCATTTGTTCAACAGATCTTCATATACAGATTTCACTAACCCAGCTGATGCCGAGGCATTTCTGAATGAAGAAAATGAATCACGCAATCAAGATATTTCAGACACTCCAACAACCTGATCTTACGCTTTTTATTTCTATGCCAACTTGTCTATTCACCTTATTATGTTATACTGTTTATAATCCTTATATGCTCTTTCAGTAAATGCTGATCTGTGTTTTGTGAGAGTTATTGTTTTACCCACACCTATTACGGGTACTGGTGGTGGGAAGACAACTCTGCCACTATGTTATTAATGTTTCTAATTTCTACTATATTGCCCTGGTTCTACCTGAAGTCCGCCTGGCTATTTCTCATAGCAATTTTGCTAATGCTGTTTGTTGCTCATTGTAAAGTTTCTCCCTATGTCCCTCCTTGTCTGCTATACTGTCTCTTCCCCAATGTAGTATCCCTTCCCCTTCCTCCTCTCCTTATTTCCCCCCTTTTGATTGGCATTTTATATGATATGATATGTTACTGTCTGGTATTCTTTTATCAGCCTACATCTTATGTCTAGTCTAGAAATTGGCTCTCCTAATGTAGGGGGCATTACACCGGCTAAACGCCGTAAGATATTGTTATACCTAAACAAAAGGTCTATTGATATTGCATGTTTACAGGAGACACACCTGGTTTTACAAGAGACCAAAGAACTGCAAACGTTAAATTGGTTGCTCTTAGTACCTGCTTCTTTCAATTCAAAATCTTGTGGTGTTGTGATTTTAGCGAGAGAGTCACTTAACATTGAGGTATTGTCAGAGATAGCTTACCCAGATGGGCGATATGTCATCATAGACATCAAACTAGGGAAGAAGAGATATCAAATATATAATGCTTACCCACCGAATACATATAAAAAATAATTTTTCTCTTCCCTTATGACTAAACTATAGGCCCTCATTCCGAGTTGTTCGCTCGGTATTTTTCATTGCATCGCAGTGAAAATCCGCTTAGTACGCATGCGCAATGTTCGCACTGCGACTGCGCCAAGTAACTTTACTATGAAGAAAGTATTTTTACTCACGGCTTTTTCTTCGCTCCGGCGATCGTAATGTGATTGACAGGAAATGGGTGTTACTGGGCGGAAACACGGCGTTTCAGGGGCGTGTGGCTGAAAACGCTACCGTTTCCGGAAAAAACGCAGGAGTGGCCGGAGAAACGGTGGGAGTGCCTGGGCGAACGCTGGGTGTGTTTGTGACGTCAACCAGGAACGACAAGCACTGAACTGATCGCACAGGCAGAGTAAGTCTGGAGCTACTCTGAAACTGCTAAGTAGTTAGTAATCGCAATATTGCGAATACATCGGTCGCAATTTTAAGAAGCTAAGATTCACTCCCAGTAGGCGGCGGCTTAGCGTGTGTAACTCTGCTAAATTCGCCTTGCGACCGATCAACTCGGAATGAGGGCCATACTTTTTTGACCTCTCATCCCTCATTTTATGTGGTGACCTCAATTTAGTAACATCTCAATACCTGGATAAATCACATCATAAAAATGTATCAAAGCCCCTACCGAAAATAGGGATCACCTGGCCAGCGAAAAGACTAAACCTGATTGACACCTGCCACGCCATTCCTCCTACCGAGAAATAATTCTCATGTTTATCCATGGCACATAACACGTGGTCCAAGATAGACTACATTTTAGTTTCCACAGCATTATTTTCAAATATTAGACAGGCTAACATAGAACCAATATCTATCTCGTACCATGGCTTGATCTGGATTGAACTTGATACCCTCTCTGAAACAGGCTCCAAACCTCTATGGAAATTCCACTCCCACTTGGCAAAATCAATAGGCTTCAAAAATAAAGTTGATTCTGCTTGGGAAATCTTTCGATTGAATAACACAACTCATGAAATTGAAAACCCTGCACTCTTCTGGCAGACAGTCAAATCAGTCTTAAGGGGAGAAATAATTTCATACTGCTCATATATTAAAAAACAACATAACACTCTATATCTAGAAAAACAACAAGCCTTAAAACTGACTTATCAAACTTACAAACTAAACCCCACGCAGACAAATAGAAACACATACATTACCGCAAAAATGAATTTTAATGAGCTATTTAAAACTGAAGGTAATAAATATCAGTTCAACATCAGTTACAAGTTCCATAAATAGGGAAATAAAACTGGTAGGCTACTTTCTACGCTCTTACGTGGTTCTCGTAAGCTAATGGTAGTACATCCCTTACAAACTCAAGATGGAATGCTTTCCTCCTCTAATAATCAAATTACTAACATTATGCGTGACTTTTATATGTGTTACACACACCAGTGCTAACAGGAGTATACCGGTGTATGAACAGAGAGGGAAGCGAAGCAAACGAACTCACAGACAGTATAACATAACATACACAGGAGGTGATGGAATAACTAATAAACACAAAGTGAACGGAGAAGCCCAAAGGCTCAGGAATTGGGTGTCTCCTTAGTGTCAGGAATGCTCAGATGGAATAGAGCGGACAATGAAGCGAGGTATAGTGATTTAACATGTGGAGCACCTGAAATGATGTTGCTAAGAGCAACAGAAAAAACCCCAAAGGGTTACCAACGGGTGTGGGAATAAACTCCTTGGTCAGAGATAGAAATATAGACACAAGGAGAGTATCCACAATCATAACCCCAACTTGCAGGGCACAGGTTCAGCTTACTGCCACTAAACTGACACCTGGACGCCCTGCACAGTGAGGGAGGATTAAGCAAGCAGGTCTGAGAGTACAGCCGCAAACCTGCTGGGTTCACAGAATAGCAAAATAACCCCAGCAGGTCAAACAACTGACTCCAGTCTTACTGCTAGGTCCGGATTGGCAGAATGAAGTACCGAATCCCAAGGCCTATTCGCAGTAAGCAACAAGTAAATACAAAGTCACACAGTACTAGCTAACTCTCTTGAACTGACTAACAAACAAAGATTCAGCAGCATTTGCCTAGCCTGAGAGGATGGTTTATATAGCAGGTGCTGTCCACGCCCCACTCAGACCTCACAGACTGTGAGCACCAAACCAGCGCCGGATTCCCTGCCGTGCACAGAGCCTGTAACCACTACACAGTAAAAACCCGGACCGGAGTATCAGCTGCGCTCAGGTTTACTTCGCTAACACTTGCATCCCGGGTTGCCATGGCGACGTGGCAGCACAGAGCAGGAGATCCTAACAGTACCCCCCCCCTCTGATGAGGGGTCAAAGAACCCCTACCACCGGGTTTATCGGTGAACTGCGAGAAGAAAGAGCGTATCAGTCTGGGGGCATGAAGATCACAACTGCGCACCCACGACCGCTCCTCCGGGCCATACCCCTTCCAGTGCACCAAAAATGACAACCGACCCCAAAACATCTTGGAGTCAAGAACCCTTTCAACCACACACTCCCTCTGACCCCGTATCAGAAGAGGAGAAGGTCTTCCACTGGAAGAAGGATTACTAACCGCCAGTTTTAAAAGGGAACAATGAAATGTTTTATTGATACCCAATGAACGGGGCAGATCTAACTGAAATGCCACCGGATTGATAACCCTGGTGATCTTATAAGGGCCGATGAACCAGGGCCCTAACTTATGAGATGGCTGTCTCAACTTCAAATTCTTGGTGGACAACCAGACGAAGTCTCCTAATTTGAAGCTGCAGGGTCTTCTCCGCTTATCAAAAACCCTTTTGGTCACTAATGACACAGACACAAGGGCTTTCTTCACTTTCCTCCAAATACCCCTAAGGACCAAAACAACAGAGGAACCACCAGGCGTGGAATCCATGGGCTCAAAAGAATTGGCCTTAGGATGATGCCCATACACACAAAGGAAGGGAGAGATCCCTGTAGCAGAGTGAGCCGCGTTGTTATAGGCAAACTCTGCCATGGACAGATGAGCAACCCAGTCAGTATGACACTTGGAGACATAACACCTGAGGAACTGCTCCAAGGACTGGTTCACCCTCTCAGTCTGCCCATTAGACTGTTGATGGTAGCCTGACGACAAGCTCACAGAAATCTGGAGATCAGAACAAAATGCCCTCCAGAATTTTGCCACAAACTGGGATCCACGGTCAGAGACCACATCAAGTGGCAACCCGTGGAGGCGCACAACATGCTGCATAAATAACTCAGACAGGCATCTGGCCGATGGCAACCCAACCAGTGGAACGAAATGCGCCATCTTCGAAAACCTGTCAACGACAACCCAAATGGCTGTCATCCCCGAGGATTTGGGCAAGTCCACCACAAAATCCATGGAAATGTGGGTCCATGGCTTTTAACGGAATAGAGAGTGGATGTAATGGGCCGACAGGAACCCCTCTAGGAGTTTTATTTCGGGCACAAACGTCACATGCCCAAACCCACTGATCCACATCCCTAGCCACCGAGGGCCACCACACCGCCCTAGACAGCAACTCCCGAGTTCTGGCAATACCCGGATGCCCTGCCGACCTCTTGGCATGGAATTCCAGGAACACTCGCTGTCTTAACCTAGGAGGCACAAACAAGAGACCTACCGGAAGGTCTGGAGGAGCCTGCTCCTGTGCTCTAAGGACTAATGACAAAAGGTCCTGGGTAATGCCCACTTTAATACATGATGGGGACACAATGGGCAATGGCTCCTCGGTGGTCTCTTGAACTGGAGCAAAACTCCGCGAGAGCGCATCAGCCTTGATGTTTTTTGACCCAGCGCGATATGTTATCAAAAAATTAAAGCGAGCAAAAAACAAAGCCCATCGTGCCTGCCTGGCATTGAGCCGCTTCGCTGACTCTAAGTATGCCAGATTCTTATGGTCGGTGAGAATTGAGACCACAAACTTAGCCCCCTCAAGCCAGTGTCTCCACTCCCCGAGTGCATCCTTTATAGCCAACAATTCCCGGTTACCCACATCATAATTCATCTCGGCAGACGAAAATTTACGGGAAAAGTAAGCACAGGGATGAAGACGATTATCAGACACCCCCATCTGAGAGAGCACTGCCCCAATACCTATCTCAGAGGCATCCACTTCTACCACAAAAGGACGCTCTGGATCTGGGTGTCGCAGCACCTTGGCCGAGACAAATGCCCTTTTGAGACGGGCAAAGGCCACTTTGGCCTCACAAGACCAGTGAGCAACATCCGCCCCTTTCTTAGTGAGTGCCACCAAGGGGCTATAGACGAAAATCCAGCGATAAACCGTCTATAAAAATTTGTAAAGCCCAGAAAATGCTGAAGCGCCTTCAAACTAGTGGGCTGCACCCAATCCAGGACTGCCTGTACCTTAGAACCCTCCATTTGGAAACCTTCTGAGGAGATAATATACCCTAGAAATGCGATTTGCTGGACTTCAAACTCGCACTTCTCCAGCTTCGCCCCAAGCTGGTGGTCTCTGAGTTTCTGGAGGACTAAGCGTACATGCTTCCGATGTTACTCCAGGGAATGAGAGAAGATTAGGATGTCATCTAGATAAACAACTAAGAATCTATCCAAATATTCCCTGAGCACATCGTTCATGAATTCCTGGAAGACTGCCGGGGCATTAGAGAGCCCAAAAGGCATCACCAAATATTCATAATGCCCTGAGTGGGTATTAAAGGCAGTCTTCCATTCATCCCCCTCTCTTATTCGGATTAGATTGTAAGCACCGCGTAGGTCAATCTTAGAAAAAATGGTGGCAGTACGAAGCTGGTCAAACAAAACCGAAATGAGAGGCAGTGGGTACGAGTTTTTAATCGTGATACGGTTCAATTCCCTGAAGTCGATGCAGGGTCGCAACGAACCGTCCTTTTTACCCACGAAGAAGAACCCCGACCCAACTGGGGACTGTGAGGGTCTGATAAATCCCTTAGCCAAGTTCTCCTGAATGTACTCTGCCATAGCCTGAGTCTCAGGACGTGACAGGGAGTACAACCTGCTCTTGGGAAGCTTAGCATCCGGCAACAAATCAATGGCACAGTCATAGGGGCGATGGGGAGGTAGTACCTCCGCAACTTTTTTGGAGAACACATCCGCAAAATCTGCATAACATCCTGGCAATCCTGGCAAACTTAGCTGCGAGAGCCTGACTGGAATGTTCAAGCAACTCCTGAAACAATCACTACCCCAACTAAGAATCTCCCCAGAGACCCAGTCAAATTGAGGGTTATGGGCCCTTAACCAGGGTAACCCCAAAACCAATGGGGCAAAAGAACAGACAGTCACATAAAAAGACAATTTTTCAGAGTGTGTGGCTCCAATAAACAAAGGAATTTGGCTGGTGCAGGAGGTAATTTTACCCTGGGACAATGGTTCCCCGTTTAACCCACAGATCTCAATCTCTGATGCCAAAGGTACTGAGGGAACAGAGTGTTCCAGGGCGAATTGACGGTCCATGAAAACCCCATCGGCCCCACTGTCAACAAAGGCCTCAGTCTTGACAGTTTGACCGAGGATCTCCAAAGTCACCGGAATGAGAAAAGTCTTTTTGGGAAATTCTGACTTCTGGCCTGACAGGATATTTCCCATCACCCTCAGGCCCTGAAGTTTTCCGTTTTTTCTGGGCATGATACTACAACATGACCTTTATTCCCACAGTACAAACACAAACCCTGCTGTCTCCTCCGCGTCTTCTCACGCGAGGAGAGGCGGGTAGCCCCAATCTGCATAGGCTCCTAGGAATGTTCCTCAGAGTCTGAGGTTCCCTTGGGAAAAAAGGAAACTGCGGTCTCCCTTTCAAGCCTACGCTCTCTCAGCCGTCTATCCACCCGGATGGATAACTGCATGAGCTGATCTAAGCTATCAGGCGAGGGATATTGTACCAGTTGGTCCTTTATCTGGTCAGAAAGGCCCCTTCGGTACTGGTTTCTCAGGGCTGGGTCATTCCACTGGGTATCATGAGCCAACCTCAGAAACTCCATACTATAAACCTCAGCTGGCCGTCGCCCTTGCTTAAGAACCGTAATCTGAGCCTCGGCTGAAGCCATCTTGTCAGGGTCATCATACAAAATGCCCAGTGCCGTAAAAAAAGCATCAACACTTTTAAGCGACGGACAGTCAGGCTGTAACCCATATGCCCAGACCTGTGGGTCTCCTTGTAGCAAGGAAATCACCATGCCCACCCGCTGAATCTCCGACCCAGAAGACTGGGGCCTAAGCCTGAAATATAGCTTACAGCTCTCCTTGAAACAAAAGAACTGCGAGCGATCTCCAGAAAAACGATCCGGGAGATTTACTTTCGGCTCCTTAACCCCTGAACTTGCCGCTGCTGCTGCGGGGACTCCGCTAGCGGCCTGCGGGGTGTTCATTTTAATGGACATCTCATTAAATTGTCGAGTCAGGACCTGCACCTGATCGACCACCTGTTGCAAAGTATTTTGAGGGGTATGCTCCATATTCTCACAAAATTTCAACAGGAGTAGGGCTGCTGAATATGTTACACAAAACAGTGCTAACAGGAGCATACCGGTGTATGAACAGAGAGGGAAGCGAAGCAAACGAACTCACAGACAGTATAACATAACATACACAGGAGGTGATGGAATAACTAATAAACACAAAGTGAAAGGAGAAGCCCAAAGGCTCAGGAATTGGGTGTCTCCCTAGTGTCAGGAATGCTCAGATGGAATAGAGCGGACAATGAAGCGAGGTGTAGTGATTTAACATGTGGAGCACCTGAAATGATGTTGCTAAGAGCAACAGAAAAAACCCCAAAGGGTTACCAACGGGTGTGGGAATAAACTCCTTGGTCAGAGATAGAAATATAGACACAAGGAGAGTATCCACAATCCTAAACCCCACTTGCAGGGCACAGGTTCAGCTTACTGCCACTAAACTGACACCTGGACGCCCTGCACAGTGAGGGAGGATTAAGCAAGCAGGTCTGAGAGTACAGCCGCAAACCTGCTGGGTTCACAGAATAGCAAAAGAACCCCAGCAGGTCAAACAACTGACTCCAGTCTTACTGCTAGGTCCGGATTGGCAGAATGAAGTACCGAATCTCAAGGCCTATTCGCAGTAAGCAACAAGTAAATACAAAGTCACACAGTACTAGCTAACTCTCTGGAACTGACTAACAAACAAAGATTCAGCAGCATTTGCCTAGCCTGAGAGGATGGTTTATATAGCAGGTGCTGTCCACGCCCCACTCAGACCTCACAGACTGTGAGCACAAAACCAGCGCCGGATTCCCTGCCATGCACAGAGCCTGTAACCACTACACAGTAAAAACCCAGACCGGAGTATCAGCTGCGCTCAGGTTACTTCGCTAACAATTGCCTCCCGGTTGCCATGGCGACGTGGCAGCACAGAGCAGGAGATCCTAACAATATGAAATAATGCACTCCCTCTTCCCACTCTAATCCCTATTCCCAATATGACACTACTTGTCCTCAACCTCCACATAACTCATACCAAATCTGGGAATCTCTCTCCTTGCCTCAAGTCCTGGAAAAACTCACCCTGCCTTTAACTTTACCCATTACATTGGAAGAAGTCTTAGATGCTATAAAGTACCTAAAGCAAGACAAAGCCCCGGGCCCAGACATACTCAAACGAGTTTTATAAACTTATGTGTCCAAAAATTTGTAGAACATTACAAACTTTTTACAACCACATCTTGACCGATAAGACCCTACCTGATCATTTTGCTTCTGCAGTAACTAAAATCCTCCCGAAGCCCGACAGAGATTTATCACAACCAGGCTCTGACAGGCCGATATCTTTATTAAACGTCAATTAAAAAATATTTACCAACATTTTATCTGAATGTCTAAAACCAATTTTACCAGTTATTATACATAAAGATCAAACTGGCTTCATTTCACTGGTGAATCTCTGGAGGGTCTTATCGGTCATACAACATATCTCCTCTCCCTTTCCCATCTCCTTTTTGACTTAGCCATTGAAACCCTCACCATAGCAATCCATAATTCTCCAATGATTCAATGAATCAATATTGGCACAGAAGAGCTTAAAATCGCTCTATTCGCAGATGATACACTCCTATTTTTATCCAATCTGGAGCATTCCCTTCCAGCATTGATTACTCTTATTAATTCATTTGGTAATGTAGCCGGTTATAAAATTAATGTCACTAAATCTGAAGTCCTCCTTTTCAGCTCAAAATCTCCCTCAATATTATCCTCCCTTGGTAAAACTTCCTTTAAGTTAGCGGACACCAAATTCAAATACTTGGGTATTCACATCTGCTTAGACCTCTCTAAATTGTATAGACTAAACTTTTCTTCTGCCATTTCCCAGATAGCATTAAAATTAGAATCCTGGAAAGACCTCCGTTTGTCACTTCTAGGAAGACTCACAGTGATAAAGAGTGTAATCTTCCCTAAAATATCTTATCACATGCAAATGTTGCCGATTTCCCACACCATCTTAGATCTACAAAAATTAGAAGCCCTCTTCTCGAAATTCCTGTGGCAAAACAAAAGGCCCCGTATTTCCAGACAAAAACTTAAATTTCCTAGAAAAGAAGGAGGCTTTGGTGCCCCTGATCTATCTACATACTCCATAGCAGTCCACTTCTGGTTAGAGATGAGCGGGTTTGGTTCTCTAAGAACTGAAGCACCCCCCCCCCCAAAAAAAAACTTCATGTTCCGAGCCTGGATCCGGGCCCGGCTCGGGACTTCCCGCCTGATTTGGAAACCAGAACGAAGCAAAAGTCATCATCTTGCTGTCTGATTCTCGTGGGTTTTGGATTCCATATAAGGAGCCGTGCGTTGCCGCCATTTTCACTCCAGTCCTGGAGAGTGTAGTGAGAGGACGTGCCTCTCTTCTCAGTGTAAGTCTGTGCGGGAAAGTGGTGTGGCAAGCTGCTCTGTCTTATGTGTCATTCCAGTGCTGTCTTGTGCTGCATCAGTCCAGTCGTATTGTCTTGTGCTGCATCAGTCCAGTCACAGTGGTGGTGTCCTCTGCTGCCATATGTCCAGTGCTGCTGTATAAGTCAAGTCCAGTGGTGCTGTGTTGTGCTGCATCAGTCCAGTGGTGGTGTCTTGTGCTGCATCAGTCTAGTCACAGTGGTGGTGTCCTCTGCTGCCACATGTTCAGTGCTGCTGTATAAGTCCAGTCCATTGCAGTGGTGCTGTGTTGTCCTGCTACAGTCCAGTGGTGGTGTCCCTGTGCGCCATAAGTCCAGTGGTGCTGCCGTATATGTCCAGTCCAGTGATACTGCCGTATAACTCCAGTGGTACTGCCGTATAAGTCCAGTGGTACTTCTAGATAAGTCCAGTGATACTGCCGTATATGTCAGTGGTACTGCCGTATAAGTCCAGTCGTATTACTGCTGTATAAGTCTAGTGATACTGCCGTATAAGTCCACTGATACTTCCGTATATGTCCAGTGGTACTGCCGTAAAAGTCCAGTGATACTGCCGTATAAGTCCAGTGGTATTACTGCCGTATAAGTCCAGTGATACTGCTGTATAAGTCCAGTGGTGCTGCCGTATAAGTCCAGTGATACTGCCGTATAAGTCCAGTGGTACTGCCGTATAAGTCCAGTGTTACTGCTGTATAAGTCCAGTGATACTGCCGTATATGTCAGTGGTACTACCGTATAAGTCCAGTGGTATTACTGCTGTATAAGTCCAGTGATACTGCCGTATAAGTCCACTGACACTTCCGTATATGTCCAGTGGTACTGCTGTAAAAGTCCAGTGATACTGCTGTATAAGTCCAGTGGTATTACTGCCGTATAAGTCCAGTGATACTGCTGTATAAGTCCAGTGGTACTGCCGTATAAGTCCAGCGGTACTGCCGGATATGTCCAGTGGTATTTCTGCCGTATAAGTCCAGTGATATTATAGTATATGTCCAGTGGTACTGCTGTATAAGTCCAGTGATACTGCCGTGTATGTCCAGTGATACTGCCGTTTATGTCCAGTGGTACTGCCGTTTAAGTCCAGTGGTTCTGCCGTATAAGCCCAGTCCAGTGGTGCAGCCGTATAAGTTTAATGGTACTGCTGTATAAGTCCAGTCATGCTGTCCTGTGCTGTATATTATTAACTCCAAATACAGGGGTTATTAATATTTAATCCAAATAATTTTTACAGGGTTTGCCCTGTGTGGTTTAGGGGTAAACTCTTCTGTGCCAGATATTGTTATATAACTCCGTCCAAATTAAAGGGTTATTATTATCCAAATTATTTTAACAGGCTTTGCCGTGTGTGTGTGGTTTAGGGGTACACTCTACTATGCCAGCAATATTGTGCATGTATTACATCTGGGCAAATTCCAGCATGTCCCATGTTTTGCACATACAATTAATTTGGTGGTGCAGAATTTTTTGAGAAATGACAGGGGTGTGCAGGAGATGCTGTCGGTGGCCCGAAAATTGCGTGCCACTTTCGACATTCAGCCACTGCGTGCCACTCTGCCACTCCTAGATGGGCCAGGTGTTTGTGCCTTACACTTGTGTCGCTTAGCTTAGCCATCCAGCGACCTTGGTGCACCTCTTTTTTTCTTTGCATCATGTGCTGTTTGGGGACTAGTTTATTAAAGTGCCATCCTGTCTGCCACTGCAGCGCCACTCCTAGATGTGCCAGGTGTTTGTGCCGGACACTTGTGTCGCTTAGCTTAGCCATACAGCTACCTCATTGAACCTCTCTTACTTCTTTGCATGATGTGCTGTTTGGGGCCTAGTTTTTTGAAGTGCCATCCTGTCTGCCACTGCAGTGCCACTCCTAGATGGGCCAGGTGTTTGTGCCTCACACTTGTGGCACTTACCTTAGTCACACAGCTACTTCATTGCACCTCTTTTACTTTTTGCATGATGTGCTGTTTGGGGCCTAGTTTTTGAAAAGTGCCATCCTGTCTGCCACTGCAGTGCAGCTTCTAGATGGGCCAGGTGTTTGTGCCGCACACTTCTGTCGCTTAGCTTATCTATACAGCTACCTCATTGCACCTCTTTTACTCCTTTGCATGATGTGTTGATTGGAGCTTAGTTTTTTTAAATGCCACCCTGTCTGCCTCTGAAGTGCCACTCCTAGATGGGCCAGGTGCTTGTGCCTCACACTTCTGTCACTTAGCTTAGTCATACAGCTACCTCATTGCACCTATTTTACTTCTTTGTATGATGTGCTGTTTGGGGCCTAGTTTTTGAAAAGTGCCATCAGTCTGCCACTGACGTAGATGGGCCAAATGTTTGTGCTGCACACTTGTGTCACTTAGCAAAGTCATCCAGCTACCTTGGTGCAATCTTTTGGCCTAAAAACAATATTGTGAGGTGTGAGGTGTTCAGAATAGACTGGAAATAAGTGGAAATTAATGTTATTGAGGTTAATAATACCATAGGATCAAAATTACCCCCAAATTCTGTGATTTTAGCGTTTTTTGTGTTTTTTTTCAAAAATCATCCAGATCCAAACCAAAAACCCGAAAAGGGTGGTTTTGGCAAAACCAATCCACATCCAAACACGAGTGAGGATCCAGATCCAAAACCAAAACACGAAAAGTGCCTGCCGCACATCTCTACTTCTGGTACATAAGTGACTGGTTCCTAAATAAAGAAATCTATACCGATTCCGCGTTAGAATCGGCTGTGTTCTCCCCATACTCACATAGCGCAATGCGCCATTTGAAACCCTCGCTAATAACCTTTAACATTAGAGACCACATCCTATTCAGGAACACTTTCTCAGCCTGGATTTACCTCAACAAAAAATGTCAGAGGAACCCACATGTCTCTCAGTATATCCCATTATGGGGTAACCCAGCATTCCCTCATTCGCTACACAATTCCACATACTCAACATGGAAAGCAAAAGGGCTTGACTCCTTCGCAAAGGTTTTCGACCCTGGAGGCTGCTTATACTCTTTCTCAGACCTATGCCTCAAATATAATTTACCTAAACACCTGTTTATGTATCTCCAAGTATGCCATTTTCTACACTCTATTACCTCTGACAACCTAAATTTGCTTCAAGAGGCCAACTCAGCTTCTAAAGCTATAGATGCACTACTTAAAAACCTTCAAACTTGCCCCCTCAAAATGAAATGCATTTATTCCATACTTAGTTCAGCCTCAACCACCCCACAATGGGAAAATGTATATTTGAAATGGAAAACTGACATTCCTGGGTTAACAGATATAACTGAAATCAATGACCTTTGTGAAAGATCTCTCAAACGTTTATATTCCTCTTACTTGCAGGAAGTACACCAACGCACCATACATAGAGCGTATATCACTCCCCTACAGCGCAAATATATGGTTCTTACAGAATCTGGAAGCTGTATTAAATGTACTGCATCTTCATCTTCTTTTACAGTATACACTGTATATGGGAGTGCAGAAAACGTAAGCGCTTTTGGGCTAAATTATTGATGTACTGTATGTTCGTCCGTCAGCTATTTTCACTACAATTGAACTCTGATCCTTTGGCCTGCATATGTTTACATTTTAAACATTGGTCGCGAGGTCCTAATAAACATGCTATTCTCCCCCTACTTACTACCATACTTACGTTAGGCAAAAAGTGTACTTTAATCCACTGGGTGAAACGTTCAGCTCCGTCCTTGTCTGAGGTAAAACCAAAACTCCTTCAACTCTTATACTTTGACAGGAAAACACTAAGCACAGACTCTACTAATGGGATACGTAAATTTTACACCAAATGGAATACTTATATTGAAACCATAGACCCCCTACCAAATCACGTCTTGAAAGTACCAGATTGTGATTCGTATACTTACCAGACATTTACTAAATGATAAAATTGTAACAAATGAATCCACCTGATGCACAGTATTTGTTCTCAGTTATTGTAGAGATACTTTTAATTTCTCTATTTTCATAATGGTGGATTGATCAACCATTTTAATCTTCCCTCCCTCCCCCCTCTTCCCCCTCCTGTCTTCTACCCTCATGTTCATTGCATCCCTTCCCTCCCCTTTGCTCTTAATTGTTTCTATTATGTTTATATTTTATGTACGGTTACAGATATACCCTGTCATGTAAAACAGCAATTTTACAGTTAAGAGATTTACCTATCGTGATTATACAGATTGGTGATGTACTATCCAATCCCAAGTGAATATTTTACATATTACTTCATAGTATTCTGAAGGACTTCAACTCTCTCCAACAAAATCTTCTCCCTGGTAATGATGAACTCCTTACTTCAGAATGATGGACTGACTCTTTCTCAATATTATAATACCTATAATTTTATAGGGTTCCATCTTTAAGATGTACACTAGCCTCGCTTCCAATCCAGATTCCAACTTGTGGTTCATAACACACATACTGCTCATAATTGATTCATGTTATTCTAGTCTTGTTGAACTGTAACCTATTGTTCCCCATTCTTAATTTAAAAAAAAATCAATAAATATATCTTTAAAAGGGACGTCCGGTTCCGGCGTCGCATGGAGTAGCAGCGCTCCTCTCAAGCTCCGGTGCCCGCCGCTTCTATACCCGGCGTATTGCCTCCTTAGGCAACCCCACCGCAACCAATTACCACCTCAAGCCTCTTTGGGGTCCTCCCTCCTCTATATGGAGAGGTACCTGGCCGGCAGCATGCCTCAGAAGCAGCAGAAATCGGGAAGGGACGGGGACAGAAATGCCACATCCAAGATGGCCACCGCAGCTGCTCCTAATCCTGGACATCCAGACACTGCTCATTCCGTGGAACTACAGGTACAAAAACAACCTTGCAAGGTTCCTGCTATAGACGCAGCACCAAGTGCCACACTAAACCCTGCCTTATCCTATGCTGATATTATGCGGGCTGTTAAGGAGACAGTGTAACCTTTATTGCAGGAGCAAGCTCAATCACAGGCAGCTGCATTACAGCAAGCAGTGCTAGATATAAAAAGCCAATATAAGCAACTTACTAAGAGACTGGCACATGTGGAACAAACTGCAGGCTCTAATTTTCAGGATGTAGCTGATTTAAAAGACACTGTGGCCGGTCTGCAGAAATCTGATACGCAGGTTTGGGCGAAGCTAGATGATTTGGAGAATCGCTCGCGCAGATATAATCTACGCCTCATCGGCTTACCAGAGTCCATTCGCGGCCCTGAGTTGTACAAATTCTTGCGTCACACGTTGCCTGAACTCTTGGATGTAAAGGAAGGGTGTGCAGACTTAGTCGTAGAACGTGCTCATAGAACCGGCCCTTCCAGGCCCTCGGGATCCAGACCACGTGCGGTCCTGTTTAAGTGCCTTAACTTCCTCCATAAGGAAGCGCTGTGGTCGGCATCTCGTCGCCTCAGGGATATCCCGTGGGACGGGAATAAACTGCTACTGTTCCAGGACTACTCTCCAGAATTAACACGACTGCGGAAAGCTTTTACACCCATATGTTCATCACTGGTGTCGGCCGGTCGTAAATTTGCGCTGTTGTACCCTGCACGCTTACGAATCTTTGGTGGAAACTTCTTTAAAGATTTATCCACACCTGCGGATGCTGAGAGTTTCCTATCGGAGGGAAATGACAGGATGGAAGAAGAAGGGAACTAATCTATATATATTCAGCTGTCATGACCTGAATGCCTGTCGACTTAGGCCTTTGAACTGCGTGTCCAGATTCCTATCCTGTTGCTAGACTTGTGGCCCGGAATGTACCTTTTCCAACCCCCCCTCCCCCTCCCCCCCCCCTCCCCTCCCATCACCCGGTGGATGCCAAGCCTGCATTTAATACTAGTTGATGGTGAAACTGATGGTTCTTATAACGGGGCCTCCATCTCTTCCTCCCTGCCCCCCCTCCCCTCCTGTTGTGAGCTCGAGATCATATCTATGCCCCCCATGTTTTAGTTTTCTAGTTCTTAAATTGGTTGCGGTATTGATTTTATACCTCTTATTTGATAAGTGGTTGAGGCTAGGAGCCCTAATACTCCCTGCTTTATCAACCTAAATTGTTCACACTGTGAAGTCCTTATTGGATATCTATGATAGAGACACATGTTTGGTGTTTCTGTCATATTGTTTGTTGTTTTTCTTGTTGTCTCATGTCTTCCCCTCCCTCCCCTCCTAATGTGTCCTTGGGTTTGGATATTAGGTTACTGTTCCTACTGGGTGTACATTACTACAGGTTGAGTATCCCATATCCAAATATTCCGAAATACGGAATATTCCGAAATACGGACTTTTTTGAGTGAGAGTGAGATAGTGAAACCTTTGTTTTTTGATGGCTCAATGTACACAAACTTTGTTTAATACACAAAGTTATTAAAAATATTGTATTAAATGACCTTCAGGCTGTGTGTATAAGGTGTATATGAAACATACATGAATTGTGTGAATGTACACACAGTTTGTTTAATGTACAAAGTTATTAAAAACATTGGCTAAAATGACCTTCAGGCTGTGTGTATACGGTGTATATGAAACATAAATGCATTCTGTGCATAGACTTGGGTCCTATCGTTATGATATCTTATTATGGTATGCAATTATTCCAAAATACGGAAAAATCCGATATCCAAAATACTTCTGGTCCCAAGCATTTTGGATAAGGGATACTCAACCTGTACTACTACTTGGTTTCCTTCTGGGAGCCTGATGGCAGGCCCTCTCTCCATTGGAGGGAAACACATACCATTAGATTTGTAGTTTAATGTCTAGTTTCAAGGTGGCTACGTGGAATGTTGGGGGTATCCACTCCCCTATAAAGAGGAAGAAAATACTCTTGTATCTTAATAAACTGCGTTTAGATCTGGTTTTCTTGCAGGAGACTCCCCTCCTCTCCCCAGAAGCTCAGAAATTAGGCACGCTCGGCTGGCGTGTTGTGGCTGATGCTCCCTACTCTTCGAAGGCCAGAGGAGTACTCGTCCTGGCTAAGCACTCCTTGGGACTGGAGGTGGTATCTTCTGTGGTGGACCCGGCAGGCATCTTATTTTAGAAGTGACCATTTGGGATGCTAGATATGTGCTGTGTACGGTTTATGTTCCAAATCAGTATTCAAAAGCCTTTTTCCACTCTCTGCTTACTGCCTTATATCCTTATTCCACCTCACCCCTGATTACAGGGGGTGATTTTAATGTTATTGCTTCAAAGTACGGATGTTCAGTCTTCCACCTCTGCCCGTAATCCCCCTAAATTTGGTATTCCTTATATGGAGCAACAGCTCCAGGTAACAGATATTTGGAGATTTTTACACCCCACGGATAGGGAGTACACCTGCCTCTCCGCTGCCCATCATTCCCTATCCAGGATCGATTACTTGATGGTCTCTGACTCCCTGGTTCTACATGCCCTTGATTCTTCTATTGAACCAATGGCGTTGTCGGACCACTCTGTTGTTTGGGCTTCCATGTCCACTAAGGTAGATGTAGGTTCCTTTAAGCGCTGGCGTTTTCCCACAGATTTCTCCACCTCTATAGAATTTCGTAAGGACCTGGAGTCATTTTGGGATGATTATTCCGCCACTAATGCCCAAATGGCGCGAGACGATCCTTTGGTTTTCTGGCAGGCCTCTAAAGCGGTCATTAGGGGACGTCTCATTAAATATGTCTCCCGAAGGAAAAAGACATTCGTTTCTAATTTTAAGAACTCACAACAGAGACTGACTGAGGCCTATCAGAGATTCAAACAGAACCCCTCCCCCACTATAAAGAATCAATATTTGGATGCTAAAGTGGCTTTTAATGCAGTTCTGCAGGCGTTGGGGGATAAACACACGTTTCATAAGAACCATAGATTTTACCGTTTTGGTAACAAGACAGGCAAATTGTTATCGCACTTATTGAAAGGGTCTACTTCTAATTCTCTCATTCATCCACTTAAACAATCAAATGGAGCTCTAGCTTCCAAATCTAAAGACATAGCGAAGGCCCTATCTGATTTTTACACTACTGTTTATGAAACCTCCCCTGTTAATGAGAATGCTAAACAGTCATTCTGGGATTCTATTTCTCCGCCTCGGGTGGATTCTTCTTTGATAGAACGTCTTTGCTCACTCATAACAGAGTCTGAGGTTGAGAAGGCTATTAAACACCTGAAGCCCTTAAAATCCCCAGGACCGGATGGCTTCTCTGGGGAATATTATCGACTGCTTTCTGCAAAATTGATCCCCCCCTTACTTCCCTTTTTAATGTCATCCTAATATCTCATAAAATACCCTCATATTTTAATGATGCCTTTATACGTCTCTTACCTAAACCAGGCAAAGATTTACAACTCCCTGGGTCCTATAGACCGATTTCGCTCTTAAATGTAGACTATAAATTGTTTACTAAGATTCTCGCGGACAGACTGAAACCCCTCCTCCCTTTTGTAGTCCACCCCGACCAAATGGGATTTATCTCTGGGAGACACTCCACTAGCAATATTCGTAAGATACTGGCTGCGGCGCACTGGCTGGGCCACACAGGGAATGTGGACCCACATTTTCTCTTCTCGCTGGATGCCGAAAAGGCCTTTGATCTGGTGAGCTGGGATCATTTATCTACCACTCTAGCGAAGTTTGGGATCCCGTCAGGCCTAGCCAGTGTGCTGCGGGTTTATACTCCAATTCTAGTTCTCGTATCCTATGTAATGGATTTCTCTCGGATCCAGTACGGTTGGGAAGGGGCACCAGGCAAGGTTGCCCATTATTGCCCTTATTATTTGCGCTGGCTGTAGAACCTCTAGCTCTGGCGTTGCGAGGGCTCCCTTCATTCTCAGGTATTTCAATTTTTGACCAGGAACTAAAAATAAGCTTATTTGCAGATGATATGTTACTCTTTATATCCTGCCCTGAAGTATCCATCCCAGCCATAATGGAAAAAATTCGAGAATTCGGTCTCTTTGTTGGATATATGCAAGGGTCCATAACTGATTTTTTCCGCCCTCTACCCGGTATTTTTAAAGCTCTACACTCTTCGAACCTACAGTAGATCCATGTAAATTTTTTAAACCGAGCATATATATCCCCTAGTCATATGGTACCTTTGGATTCCGGACAATGTCTTAAATGCAGAGCACCCCATGCAACCCTGATGCATGTATTTTGGAGCTGCCCCAAGATACAAAGATTTTGGAATAAAATTCTATGGTATTTAAACAGTAAATTTGGGTTGCGTCTCCCCTTATCACCTAAGGCACTGCTGGGTTTGCATCTCTCTTATAGGGATTTACTGGCTGAGACCCTCCCCCTACGCCCCTTCCTCTACGTGTTTCTCACACTGGCAAAGAAGGCTATTCTGACGCAATGGATCCATAGATCCCCCCCCAGACTAGAGCAACTTCTGTGTATGGTGAAGTCGACTATGTATTATGATAGACAATCTGCCCTATATGATGTGGACAAGCATGCTCATTTGTTCTATAAGAAGTGGGGACCGTTTATTGAAGTTCTGGATCCCATGCTTAGGTCTCATATCCTTAAATTTTTTGACTTGCTGAAAAGAACGATCCTGAGAGAGATATGCACCCCCCCCCCCCCCCCCACAACCCACTATATAAGACCCTAGCTGGATTGATATATTTTGTGATTTTCGTTAACCTTAACACCACTAGAGCTACAACTCGATGGAGCTATTGGCCATGGCGCGCTTTGTTGTGTAGCCTTCCTGGCGGGAAATGTGTAGCCTGATTCAAAGTATGCGTATCCCCCCCCCCCCCCTGTCTTTGTCTTGTCGTTTGAATGTCTTGTTTATTAAGTATTGGATGTGTATGTTGTATTATTTCTCCAATTCTGGGAGTATTATGTGGCTAAAAATGATAGTGCTATGGAGAATGTACCTTTTCAAAGTGTATGTTTATTATTGAAAAATTTGAATAAATACATTTAAAAAAAAATAATAAAAAATATATCTTTAAAAGAAAAAAAATCACTTTTAATAATACAAAATAAATGTTACAATTTAATAATTAACATTCATCACCAGTCGCAAGAGTGTCCCACAATAGAATACTTTGTTATTTTTCCTATTGTGTAGCTGTGGCCATGCACATGCCCAAAGTGACATATTATTCTCTGAATAATCAGATTTATCATGCCCAGTGCTTTTTGTTTGCAAAATAATACAGACTTTAGCAGAATTCAAAATATCTATTACATAGAGCTGCTAGTCATGTGACTAGCAGCTGAGTTTTAGAGAGCAGTAGGGAGGTCCCTCCCCCTACCTCCCATAACAGCTCTCACTGGCAGCTGCCCGAACGCCACAGACTATTCTCTCCCACAGCTAACCGATAATCTGAATATCCAAAATT
The DNA here is from genome assembly GCF_028390025.1 of Pseudophryne corroboree. NCBI lineage: Eukaryota > Metazoa > Chordata > Amphibia > Anura > Myobatrachidae > Pseudophryne > Pseudophryne corroboree. The sequence continues at coordinate 224,586,657 of NC_086452.1, read as the reverse complement.
CTGTCATAGTATGGGAACTTCTACATATATATTATGGTAAATAAAGGACAATTTGTTTTTGGTTACACTGGTGCTTTTTCCACTTAAATGCCATTTTTTCCCAAAAAACTGCCCAGAAATTGTCAGTTTTTTATTATTGAATTTGGTCAGGAACATATATTTAAAACATATCCATAACGATTTTATTTACATTTGTAAAATATTTTTTCAAACATTAGAAAATCGCAACTATTACCATCAGATCATCGTGACCATCACAACTTTGATTTCCCCAGCAGCCACAAGGTAGATTCTGCGGGGACTCGGGGTGTGTGTGTTAATTTACATTTCCTGGATGGCTGCTCCTCTGTGCAGCCGACCGAGTGGGGGATTCTGCTGTGCTGAGCTATCAGCAGTGATCGGCAGCATGGCAGACACTGGGGGAGAGTGCAGGGATTGGCTTTTTGATTGGCAGCTGCTAGAAGATTATCCTCCACCAGCCAGCCAGTCTGCATTTGTGACCAGATAATGTACAGCCTGGTGTGGTCGCAAATGATGCAACCACATCAAGAAAGGGCTTAACAGAGATAGTTATGTTTAAAACCCCTTTCAGACATAGCCAAAAACCCATGAATTTGCCAGGGGAAGGTTGGGTCGACCCAGTTCCTGCTTAAGTCTGAAAGTATCAGACGGATTGAGGGTCCGGTATTCCTGGAACTTGCAGCTTGGATCAGTGCCCAGGCTAATGTCTGAATGGCGAGACCCAGGTTTTTAGACCAGGGTTGCGCTGAGAAGGAGCTGATTGGCTGTTTAGGGCAGTGACAGACGGCATTAAATATCCCCTTTAAATAACTTCACACTGAATGCCAGCGCAGACAGGCCTTATGTATGACAGGTTTTGACTCTGGAAAAACTCGGGTCTGCAGTGTAGTGTGAGAGGGTTTCTCTGAGCTGGGACCCAGGTTACACCCATATTGAAAAACCCAGGACAGAACCATGTATTTGTCAGGGCATATGTCTGAAATTGGTAAAAGTCAGCAAATATTATCATTCAGAGCACAAAAGGTTAAGGTCTATTTTTAGGGAAATCAAACATATTGTAGGACAGAAAAGTATTAATCATTCCCTTAATTTTCTGTTTCCTGTATAAACCTTGTACATATATTTTATTATTCATTCCTCAAAGTTTTGATTCATAAGCCAGAGGTACCATCCTGTCTCACTCTTATCATGTCCTTGTGGGTTTTTTCTGGTTCAGTCACAGCTGGTTCTCCACTTTCAAGATAAAGGCTTCAGGGATAAAATAATAGGATTTCATCAGTGAAGATTATTATGGTATAAACACAATTGCTTGGCACCCTTGTCCGTCTCTGTATTGTCTTAAATGTATAGCCATACACTTCCAGAGGATGATACAATAATCAGTTAAATCCTATCTGAGAAACTGGTGAAAGGTGATAACAGGCACTGTCCTGACATCTTCACTATCCACCTTTTTACAGTGATTTTTGTTTCATAATAAAAATGTGCTTGGCTATGCTAAACTAGTCTAAATACTCGGCAACTGACGCCAGTGACATCAGCGTCTGAGCATATGCTATTAGATAGAAAGTATTCTTTGCATTCTACCAAAGAGGTACATATTCCTGTGGTCTAGCCAAATATGTTTTATTAAATATAGGCATGATTTAGTATTAAACTTAAAATAGCAGCCAGGGCCGGTGCTAGGTTGTTCGGCGTCCCCCTGCACCCTCCCATACTTTACAAAGGGACTGCGCACGCCTTTGGTGCACATCGAAAAAGGGGTGTGGTCTTACACGGAAGGGGCATGGCCACACAATAGTACCCTCATTTCAAATTATGCCACAGTAGCACAATCTAATTCACATAACACCGCACGTAGTAGTGCTTCTTATACACAAAATCCCCCCTGTGGTAGTGACGCTTACACAAAACACCCCCTTAGTAGTGCCGCTTGCACAAAACACCCCCTTAGTAGTGCCACTTACACAAAATCCCACCCTGTAGTAGTGTCGCTTACACAAAATCCCCCCATAGCAGTGCCACTTGCACAAAATCCCACCCTGTAGTAGTGTCGCTTACACAAAATCCCCCCTGTAAAAGTGCCACTTACACAAAATTCCCCCTGTTGTAGTGCCGCTTACACAAAATGCCCCCTGTGGTAGTGCCGCTTACACAAAATCCCCCCTTAGTAGTGCCGCTTACACAAAATCCCCCCTGTAGTAGTGACGCTTACACAAAATGCCCCCTTAGTAGTGCCGCTTACATAAAATCCCCCCTTAGTAGTGCCACTTACACAAAATCCCACCCTGTAGTAGTGTCGCTTACACAAAATCCCCCATGTAGTAGTGCCGCTTACACAAAATTCCCCCTGTTGTAGTGCCGTTTACACAAAATGCCCCCTGTGGTAGTGCCGCTTACACAAAATCCCCCCTTAGTAGTGCCGCTTACACAAAATCCCCCCTGTAGTAGTGACGCTTACACAAAATGCCCCCTTAGTAGTGCCGCTTACATAAAATCCCCCCTTAGTAGTGCCACTTACACAAAATCCCACCCTGTAGTAGTGTCGCTTACACAAAATCCCCCATGTAGTAGTGCCGCTTACACAAAATTCCCCCTGTTGTAGTGCCGCTTACACAAAATGCTTCCTGTGGTAGTGCCACTTACACAAAATCCCCACTGTAGTAGTGCTGCTTACACAAAATCCCCCCTGTAGTAGTGCCGCTTACACAAAATCCCTCCTGTTGTAGTGCCACTTACACAAAATGCCCTCTTTGTAGTGCCGCTTACACAAAATTCCCCCTGTAGTAGTGCCATTTACACAAATGCCCCCTGTAGTAGTGCCACTTACACAAAATCCCCCCTGCAGTAGTGCTGCTTACACAAAATCCCACCCTGTAGTAGTGCCGCTTACACAAAATGCCCACTTAGGAGTGCCACTTACATAAAATCCCACCTGTAGCAGTGCCGCTTACACAATATCCCACTCTGAAGTAGTGCCGCTTACACAAAATCACCCCTATAGTAGTGCCACTTACACAAAATCCCACCCTCTAGTAATGCTGCTTACATAAAATCCCCCCGTAGTAGTTGCGCTTACACACATTTTGCACATCCAGTCACACATACACACACATAGATACACGCACACACAGATACACACACACACACACACACATACATACACACAGACACACATACAGATATATATACACACACACACACACACACACACACACACATACACTTTCTTAAGCTCACTCACTCTCTTTACATCTTCTTACCAAAAGGAAGTCTGCCAGGCCGGTGCTGTTCATCCTCCTGTTCCTCCTCGTGATCATCCCGGTCCCTTGTAGCTCCGCCACTCCATTCCGTGTAGCTCCACCCCTTTTTGGGTCTTCCTGCATAGTGAACACTCCGCGCTGTCACACAGTCAGGGAGGAGGAGAGGACGCTTAAAGCTGCCAGCATCGCTGTATGTCACAGTGTGACAGACGCAGCAGCCGGCAGAAGAAGGGGGGACAGGTGGCGCAGCATCGGGGATGCAGAGCAGGGAGTGCGCCTTCCAGTCTGGCGCCTACCTGCACTGCATCCCTTTGCTGAGCAGGTAGTGCCGGGCCTGATAGCAGCATTTACATAAACTCTTATGATAAGTGACCAACAGCATCTTCTTCAATTCAGAATTTACCTAGGAATATGGGACACACTAAGATACTACTCCTAATAGGTGTATCTCAAAGGTACTTGTAAGTCAAAATCAGACACATCTCTAAAGGTGCATATAATCCATGAGCGATATCGCCCAGTGTGTTCCCTTCCCTCCCGCGCCGCCCGACATAGGGGGTCATTTTGAGTTGTTCGCTCGCTAACTGTTTTTAGCAGCCGTGCAAACGCATTGCCACCGCCCACTGGGGAGTGTATTTTTGCTTTGCAGAAGTGCGAACGCTTGTGCAGCAGAGCGCCTGCAAGATAATTTTTGTACAGGGACGGCTTTTGACGTGACACAACCGCCCAGCGTTCTCCCAGCCACGCCTGTGTTTTCCCTGGAACGCCTGCGTTTTTCCAAACACTCCCAGAAAATGGTCAGTTGCCACCCAGAAACGCCTCCTTTCTGTCAATTATCTAGCGGTCGGCTGTGCGACTGAAATCTTCGCTAGAACCTGTGCAACACCACAATGCTCTTTGTACCCGTACGTCGCACGTGCGCATTGCGGTGCATACGCATGCGCAGATTAGCCTTTTTTTATACTAATCGCTACGCAGCGAACAAATGCAGCTAGCGATCAACTCGGAATGACCCCCTTAGTGCGTACACACTGAGCGATACTGCAAATGATATCGCTCAGTGATGTCACGCTGTGGCCGTCCCGTACATTCAGCTTCTGATGATATTGTCAGATTGAGCTGTATGTTCGGAAACGCGCATCGGCCACTGTTTGCAGCATAAATACTGCTCGATATCTTAGTCAATATTGCTCAGAAGGGGGAAAATTTGTGATATTGACTAAAATATTGCACAGTGTGTATGCACCTTAATGGTGACTTACATCATCACACCCCACCTGTACTGAACTTACACAAAAAACATTACCTGTCTCTAAAAGCTCTAGTCAATGTAAGTGTAAATTCTGCTTAATTCCAAATATGGGCACATATTGCGCACCTGTATAGTATCACATTATTTATGCAAGCTGTGCTCTTATGTGGCACAAAAGTCGAATTTTAAATCCGGCTATATAAATAATAGGATTTGAATTACCTACTGGTAAATCCTTTTCTCTAAGTCAGTAGAGGATACTGAGGTTCCATTTAGTACCATGGGGTATAGCTGGGTCCACTAGGAGCCATGGGCACTTTCAGAATTTGATAGTGTGGGCTGGCTCCTCCCTCCATGCCCCTCCTACCAGACTCAGTCTAGGAAACTGTGCCCGAGGAGACAGACATACTTTGAGAGAAGGATAGATAAGGATAGTGGTGAGATTCCGAACCAGCACACACAACAAGAGGAAAGCCAAGCTAACCAAACTTGAAACAGGAACAGCAACGGCTGAACCAATATTACTTAACTAAGTAACAGTGCAGGAAAAACTAAAAACCGGGCGGGCGCCAAGTATCCTCTACGAAAAAAAGATTTACCTGTAAGTGATTAAAAAAAAAAGAAAAGGATTTACCGGTAGGTAATTAAAATCCTATTTTCTCTTATGTCCTAGAGGATACTGGGGTTCCATTTAGTACCATGGGGATGTACCAAAGCTCCCAAACTGGGTGGGAGAGTGCTGAGGTTCCTGCAAAACTGATTGACCAAACTGAAGGTCCTTAGAGGCCAAATTATTGAACTTGTAGAACTTAGCAAACGTGTTCGAACCTGACCAAGTAGGTGCTCGGCAGAGCTGTAAAGCCGAGACACCCCGGGCAGCCGCCCAGGAAGAACCCACCAACCTAGTAGATTGGGCCTGTACATATTTTGGACATGGCAAACTTGCTGTGGAATAAGCATGCTGGATAGTGAGCCTGATCCAGCGTGCAATTGTCTGCTTTGAAGCAGGACACCCAATTTTATTGGGATCATAAAGAACAAGCAGCAAGTCCGATTTTCTTTGACGAGCTGTTCACTTTACATACACCTTCAAAGCCCTCACAACATCCAAAAACTTTGAAGTAGCAGAGGTGTCGGTAACAACTGGAACCACAATAGGTTGGTTGATGTGAAACGCAGACACCACTTTAGGAAGAAATTGCTGAAGAGTTCTGAGTTCAGCTATGTCCTCATGGAAAATTAAATGGGGACTTTTGTGAGACAAAGCCCCCAGCTCTGACACACGTCTTGCTGAAGCCAAGGCCAACAGTGTGACGGTCTTCCACGTAAGATATTTTACATCCACCTCCTGTAACGGTTCAAACCAGTCCGATTGGAGTATCTGCAGCACCACATTGAGATCCCAAGGTGCCGTGGGAGGCACAAAGGGAGGTTGGATGTGCAGAACACCTTTCAAGAAAGTCTGGACCTCAGGGAGAGAAGCTAATTGTCTTTGAAAGAAAATGGACAAGGCCGAAATCTGGACTTTTGTGGAGCCCAGACGTAGGGCCACATCTACACCTGCCTGCAGAAAAAGCAGGAAACTTCCCCAATGAAATTCCACCGCAGAATAATTTCTGCTCTCACACCAAGAGACGTATTTCTTCCAAATACAATGGTAATGCTTAGACATTACCCCCTTCCTGGCTTGGATCACAGTCAGGATAACCTTGTTAGGGATCTCTTTCCTGGCTAGAATCAGCCGTTCAACTTCCATGTTGTCAAACGTAGCTGCGGTAAGTCCTAATAGACTAACGGGCCCTGTTGTAGAAGATCCTCGCAAAGACGTAGAGGCCACGGATCTTCGCGGAGCATCTCCAGAAGGTCCGCAAACCAGGCCCTTCTTGGCCAGTCCGGAGCAATAAGTATTGCTTGAACCTTTTCCCTTTTTATTCGCTTTAGAATCCTTGGGATCAGAGGAAGTGGAGGAAACACATACACCATCAGATAAACCCATGGAGTCATCAGGGCATCTACCACCACTGCCTGTGGGTCTCTCGACCTGGAACAATACCGTCTGAGCTTCTTGTTGAGACGATAGGCCATAATGTCGATCTGTGGATATCCCCATCGACTTGTCATACACCTGAACACTTCCGGGTGAAGGCCCCACTCCCCCGGGTGCAGGTCGTGTCTGCTGAGGAAGTCTGCTTCCCAGTTGTCTACTTCCTGTCACAATCCTGACTGTAGGTTTCATATTTGGTGACTTACCCCTGCCATCTGTCCCGGATCCTGTGTCTTTTACTCACTGAGTTAAACAGCTTGTCAGCACTATGAGTTTTCCTGAGTTCCCTGAAAGGTAAAAGTGAATTAGCTCCACCTGTGGTGATCTCCTGTGTGAGGCTGAATTCAGTAATCTGAAGTTCAGGCTTGAGTGTTCTCTCGGCCTACTAGGCCTCATTCTACATCACAGCCTAGTCTAAAGTAGTCACATGACAGTGACTGTTCACCTGAACCAGAGTTGTCCAATCCTCTGCCAGTCTGAGACTCTCTGCATCACCTAATCCTGCTCTCCAATCACCAAGGACCAGGAAGTATAAGTTGGGAGACTGAGTTAGAAACTGGGCCAGTTCCTCGTGTCACACACCGCTATGTGTGAGCCTTAAAGCTGAGCTCCCTAAAGATGTGATCTCCAGAGCTCCTGTATCCCTGTGATCCCCGTGCCTCTGCACCTCCATGCCTCAGCATCCCCATGCCTCTGCACCTCCGTGCCTCCAGCACCTCGTGCCTCAGCACCTCGTGCTTCCAGCATCTCCGTGACTCAGCACCTCGTGCCTCCAGTACCTCTGTGCCTCAGCACCTCCGTGCTTCCAGCATCTCCGTGACTCAGCACCTCGTGCCTCCAGTACCTCCGTGCTTTCAGCACCCTGTGCCTCAGCACCTCCGTGCTTCCAGCATCTCCGTGACTCAGCACCTCGTGCCTCCAGTACCTCCGTGCTTTCAGCACCCCGTGCCTCAGCACCTCCGTGCTTCCAGCATATCCGTGCCTCCAGCATCTCCGTGCCTCCAGCATCTCCGTGTCTCAGCACCTCGTGCCTCCAGTACCTCCGTGCCTCAGCATCTCCGTGCTTCCAGCATCTCCGTGTCTCAGCACCTCGTGCCTCCAGTACCTCCGTGCCTCAGCACCTCCGTGCTTCCAGCACCTCGTGCCTCAGCACCACCCTGCCCCAGCACCTCGTGCCTCCAGCACCTCCGTGCTTCCAGCATCACCGTGCTTCCAGCATCCCAGTGTCTCTACGCACCCCAGTGTCTCTACGCACCCCAGTGTCTCTACGCACCCCAGTGTCTCCAAGCACTTCCGTGCCTCCTAGCACCGCAGTGTCTCCGAGCATCCAGTGCACTTTAGCGCAGTTGTACCTGGTATTCTTCACTGATTCATCAGCGCCTTTCCAGTTCTGTCTTTCAGGAGACCTTCAGCGATGCCCTGAGGAAGGATCGTTATCCGAAACGCGTTGGCACCAGCACTTTTAGCCCCTAGGCGGTAAGGTTTTACTTATATATTCACTACCCTGTATGGAGGCCTTAAAACTGGGGGATTAATGTATATCCTTTTGGGAGAAATTTCTTCGACCGGCTTCTAAGGGGAGTGTTAAAGGAAAAACCCAGGCCGTCTTTTTAGGGGGATTTTTTGATCAGCTTTGTCTGATTATTTTATCATCTGTATGTTGTATTCCATCGATGGAGTTGTATGTGGAATACATTTTTAATATATCTTTCTGAATGGATCTCATGTTTGAGGAAAAATAAACATCCTGAGAAAAAGTCTACACGGCCTTATAGAAGAGACTGTTGGAATGATACAACAAAAGAAACCTTTCAAGGAACATAGGGCCTATTTTTAAGGTGAGCGTTTGACTGGAGGGTGACCCCCAAATGTTGTGAATACGGAAGGATATAATAAGTTGGGAGAAAAAGATACCTTTTAAGGCACATAGGGACCTGTAGTAAGGTGAGCACCTATACTGAGGGAGAGGATACCACCTGGAACTGAATGTGACCGTGGTGGTGCTAAAAGAAACCTTTCTGTGTTTTTCCCCCAATGAGAGGAGGTCAGTCTGCAGGTGCGAGCCTGATCGAGGGGATAGCTACCTGAGTATTAAGACAACCTTCTAGAGGCCTTGATCCATCTGTACTGTAGCGCTTGTGTTCTACTCCATTTGTTTGTATTGGTTGTATATTGAAGAGTGGTGATCTTTGGGGGTTTAGGACAAAGCAGCTACAGGGCGCAAGTTACATCTCTCTTATTCTTTATTTACACGTGCCTCCAGTCTGCCGACCTAATCCTGCATGAGGAGAACCTAGATTCGGCCATCTCTGCTGCAGTTCCTCTTCCCAGTCACCGGAAGAAACCCCGAGTCCACAACACTCCCAAACCAGGTCAGTGGTAGTATTCATATAATTCTCCAGTCGCCCGCACAGACTTCACTAACACCGGGTTCACAAAACTTCAGTCATGACAGTAGGAACTGGCCATATGGACCCGGCCGAAAGTGTTTGTCTGACGCAGGACCTCCTAAGCAATATTGCAGGACGCTTGGAAGGTCTGGAGTCGACTCAGCATCAATTGGCACAGTGTCTGCAGCGGAATTCTTCCTCCAGAAATTCTCTGACCTTCTGCACTAAGACTCCTGACCAACTGCAGATTTTCTACCAGATGTTATTACAGTTACAAGAACTTTTGTCTAGTATTCTTTATGTGATGCCTGATCTCTTCAGGAATACTACCAACGTTGTTGATCCTGTTTTGTCCCATCCAGTTAATAGAGTCTCTTCCTCTGTGCAAGGAAAAGTTGTTCATCAGAGTTATCCAAGGCCCAAGCTCTCTGAAGCTGAACGTCAGCGGCGTAGGGAGCTACACCTCTGTCTTTACTGTGGAAATTCCGGTCATTTTGTTAAAGATTGCATTCTTCGTAAGCCAGGGAATGGTGACAAATCTCAGTTTCACAGTGCTCATGTCTACAAGTCATCCACAGTAGCCGCTCCTGCTACTGCTGACAGGGGTATCAAGATGGCTACTCTGAAAGAGACTCAAATTTATGACTGGGGTCCGGTGATTAAAAGACCTTATCCCAAGTTGGGTGTCCAGAGAAGAATATTCAAGCCATTTAGAGTCACAGAGGAGTCCGTGTCTTTAGCCCAAGGAGGGGCGTCCGTGTCTTTAGCCCAAGGAGGGGCGTCCGTGTCTTCAGCCCAAGGAGGGGCATCCGTGTCTTCAGCCCAAGGAGGGGTGTCCGTGTCTTCAGCCCAAAGAGGGGCGTCCGTGTCTTCAGCCCAAAGAGGGGCGTCCGTGTCTTCAGCCCAAAGAGGGGCGTCCGTGTCTTCAGCCCAAAAGGGGGCGTCCGTGTATTCAGCCCAAGGAGGGGCGTCCGTGTCTTCAGCCCAAGGAGGGGCGTCCGTGTCTTCAGCCCAAGGAGGGGCGTCCGTGTCTTCAGCCCCAGTGAGGGGTTCAGAGAGACTACAGAGCGCTGCCCAGCCAGAGAGACTTCAGAGCGCTGCCCAGCCAGAGAGACTACAGAGCGCTGCCCAGCCAGAGAGACTACAGAGCGCTGCCCAGCCAGAGAGACTACAGAGCGCTGCCCAGCCAGAGAGACTACAGAGCGCTGCCCAGCCAGAGAGACTACAGAGCGCTGCCCAGCCAGAGAGACTACAGAGTGCTGCCCAGCCAGAGAGTCTACAGAGTGCTGCCCAGCCAGAGAGTCTACAGAGTGCTGCCCAGCCAGAGAGTCTACAGAGTGCGGCCCAGCCAGAGAGTCTACAGAGTGCTGCCCAGCCAGAGAGTCTACAGAGTGCAGCCCAGCCCCGTGAAGTGGGGGCTCTTGTTTCAGCCCAGCCCCGTGAAGTGGGGGCTCTTGTTTCAGCCCAGCCCCGTGAAGTGGGGGCTCTTGTTTCAGCCCAGCCCCGTGAAGTGGGGGCTCTTGTTTCAGCCCAGCCCCGTGAAGTGGGGGTTCTTGCCTCAGCCCAGCCCCGTGAAGTGGGGGTTCTTGCCTCAGCCCAGCCCCGCGAAGAGGGGGCTCTTGCCTCAGCCCAGCCCCGTGAAGTGGGGGCTCTTGCCTCAGCTCAGCCCCGCGAAGAGGGGGCTCTTGCCTCAGCCCAGCCCCGCGAAGAGGGGGCTCTTGCCTCAGCCCAGCCCCGTGAAGAGGGGGCTCTTGCCTCAGCCCAGCCCCGTGAAGAGGGGGCTCTTGCCTCAGCCCAGCCCCGTGAAGAGGGGGTTCTTGCCTCAGCCCAGCCTCGTGAAGAGGGGGCTCCTGCCTCAGCCCAGCCCCGTGAAGAGGGGGCTCCTGCCGGTCCAGCAATAGTCCAGGCTCCACCTGGTCAGTCCGTCCCGGTTCCAGCCGGTCCAGCGATACCCCAGGTCCTGCCTGGTCAGTCCGTCCCGGTTCCATCCGGTCCAGCGATACTCCAGGACCAGCCTGGTCAGTCTCCTTTGGCTCCAGCCAATTCAAGTATCCTCGGATCCAATCCAGTACTACTCGTCCAGCCAAAGATTTCTCCAGTTCCAGCCTCTAAGTTTTCGTCTGATGGTTTACCACCTATTTACTTTGATGGAGATTTATTGCAATATGCCGCTCTGGTTGAACAGTTTCTCTCTCTGATGGAGTCTGATCCTTCAGGTGCAGTAACTCCTTCCAACGTTACTCGATATCTGTTCCTGGCATTCAGAGGAAGAGCTTTGGAGTGGGCCAACATGCTTTTTGAGAGGAATGATCCTCTGTTCCATGATTTACAGACTTTTAGTAATGCAGTCTTTAAAGAATTTACTCCAAAATCCTCGGAATCTGACTCAGTTAAAAGATCATGCTCCAAAAAGAATCTCAGTTCGTCTTCATTCAAACTACAACAGTCTGATACAAAAGTAAGTTTGTGCAGTTCTGCCAAAGATAATCCAAGTATCTCCTTCCGTAAGAATCCGACCATTCAGGTTGGTCATGTAGGAGTCTCTCCTAGCTCAATACTAAGTTCTCCGCCAAAGAATTCAAAGTTACAGTGCACTTCTTGGTCATTTTCAAACTGTGTATCTAAAGGAGATTCGTATTTTCCGTTAGACTTGGACTCAGACTCTGAATTTGATCCAGTTTATGATGCTACTCCTTTCCTGGGAGATACTGTTCCTTCCTGTTATGCTTCCACACATGAAGAGGTTCCAGAATTACCAAAAAGCTCTACAGGTCTCTGTATGAAAAGTCCTCGTTATAGAACAAGATTTAATTTAAGCCTCAGTGGAGTGCTAGCTTCGAAAGCACAATCTTCTCGCACTACAAAACGAGGAGAGGAACCTTCTACAGTTTATTCCTCAGTCCTTTCTGATGAAGTAAATTCCAGTCTTGTCTATGATGGATGGTCTACCTGTTCTGAAGATGAAGATCAGGAAGACTTCTAAAGAATCCAGCTTAAAGTTTTGTTTCTGGACCCTCTGGTTTCCACTTTTTAGAAGCTTTGTGTACAAGTTATTCATCATGTTCCCCTAGGATTCAAGATGGGTGTCCGGAGTCCACCCTTGAAGAGGGGGATACTGTCACATTCCTGACTGTAGGTTTCATATTTGGTGACTTACCCCTGCCATCTGTCCCGGATCCTGTGTCTTTTACTCACTGAGTTAAACAGCTTGTCAGCACTATGAGTTTTCCTGAGTTCCCTGAAAGGTAATAGTGAATTAGCTCCACCTGTGGTGATCTCCTGTGTGAGGCTGAATTCAGTAATCTGAAGTTCAGGCTTGAGTGTTCTCTCGGCCTACTAGGCCTCATTCTACATCACAGCCTAGTCTAGAGTAGTCACATGACAGTGACTGTTCACCTGAACCAGAGTTGTCCAATCCTCTGCCAGTCTGAGACTCTCTGCATCACCTAATCCTGCTCTCCAATCACCAAGGACCAGGAAATATAAGTTGGGAGACTGAGTTAGAAACTGGGCCAGTTCCTCGTGTCACACACAGCTATGTGTGAGCCTTAAAGCTGAGCTCCCTAAAGTTGTGATCTCCAGAGCTCCTGTATCCCTGTGATCCCTGTGCCTCTGCACCTCCGTGCTTCAGCATCCCCGTGCCTCTGCACCTCCGTGCCTCCAGCACCTCGTGCTTCCAGCATCTCCGTGATTCAGCACCTAGTGCCTCCAGTACCTCTGTGCCTCAGCACCTCCGTGCTTCCAGCATCTCCGTGACTCAGCACCTCGTGCCTCCAGTACCTCCGTGCTTTCAGCACCCTGTGCCTCAGCACCTCCGTGCTTCCAGCATCTCCGTGACTCAGCACCTTGTGCCTCCAGTACCTCCGTGCTTTCAGCACCCCGTGCCTCAGCACCTCCGTGCTTCCAGCATATCCGTGCCTCCAGCATCTCCGTGCCTCCAGCATCTCCGTGCTTCCAGCATCTCAATGTCTCAGCACCTCGTGCCTCCAGTACCTCCGTGCCTCAGCATCTCCGTGCTTCCAGCATCTCCGTACCTCAGCACCTCCGTGCTTCCAGCATCTCCGTGTCTCAGCACCTCGTGCCTCCAGTACCTCCGTGCCTCAGCACCTCCGTGCTTCCAGCACCTCGTGCCTCAGCACCCCCGTGCCTCAGCACCTCGTGCCTCCAGCATCTCCGTGCCTCAGCACCTCCGTGCTTCCAGCATCTCCGTGCTTCCAGCATCTCCGTGCTTCCAGCATCCCAGTGTCTCTACGCACCCCAGTGTCTCTACGCACCCCAGTGTCTCTACGCACCCCAGTGTCTCCAAGCACTTCCGTGCCTCCTAGCACCTCAGTGTCTCCGAGCATCCAGTGCACTTTAGCGCAGTTGTACCTGGTATTCTTCACTGATTCATCAGCGCCTTTCCAGTTCTGTCTTTCAGGAGACCTTCAGCGTTCACACGTGCCTCCTGTCTGCCGACCTAATCCTGTATGAGGAGAACCTAGATTCGGCCATCTCTGCTGCGGTTCCTCTTCCCAGTCACCGGAAGAAACCCCGAGTCCACAACACTCCCAAACCAGGTCAGTGGTAGTATTCATATAATTCTCCAGTCGCCCGCACAGACTTCACTAACACCGGGTTCACAAAACCTCAGTCATGACACTCCCAGAATGAAGACCACTGACAACGCCACAGCATTCTTTTCTGCCCAGAGGAGAATTCTTGACACTGCCAACATTGCTGCTCTGCTTTCCGTTCCGCCCTGTCGGTTTATGTACGTCACTGCCGTCACATTGTCCGACTGGACCTGAATGGCCCGATCTTGAAGAAGATGTGAGGCCTGCAGAAGGGCGTTGTATATAGCCCTGAGTTCCAGAATGTTGATTGAAGGATAACTTCCTGACTTGACCATCTTCCTTGAAACAGAACCCCCTGGGGACTGCTCCCCAACTTCTAAGACTTGCGTCTGTGGTTAACAGAATCCAGTTCTGAATTCTGAACCTGCGACTCTCAACGAGGTGAGAAGTCTGTAGCCACCACAGAAGGGAGATCCTGGCTTTTGGCGACAGACGGAATCTCTGGTGCATGTGAAGATGCGATCCGGACCATTTGTCCATCAGATCGAGCTGGAAGGGTGTTGCATGAAACCTTCCGTATTGAAGCGCCTCGTAAGCGGCCACCATTTTCCCCAGAAGGCGAATGCATAGATGCGCCGATATCCAGGTTGGCTTCAGGGCATCCCGAACCATCGACTGGATTAGGCAGTACGGATGGTGTAATGGTTAGCATTACTGCCTCACAACACTGAGGTAATGGATTCAATTCCCACCTTAGCCCTAACTGTGCGGAGTTTGTATATTCTCCTCGTACTTGCGTGGGTTTCCTCGGGGTGCTCCGCTTTCCTCCCACAATCCAAAAATATACCGGTAGGTTAATTGGCTCTCAAAAAAATTAACCCTAGCATGAATGTGTACATGTGATAGGGAATATAGATTGTAAGCTCCACTGGGGCAGGGACTGATGTGAATGGCCAAATATTCTCTCTGTAAAAGTGCTGCGGAATATGTGTGCACTTTATAAATAACTGGTAATAATAATAATAATTACCAATGCCTTTTCCAATGGAAGTAACACTTTCTGGAACTCTGTGTCCAGTATCATTCCCAGGAATGGAAGCCTCCATGTTGGCTCCAGGTGAGATTTCGGAAGGTTCAGAATCCACCCGTGATCCTGGAGAAGTTTGGTTGAGAGACCAATGCTGTCCAGCAACCTTTCCCTGGACGGTGCTTTTCTCAGGAGATCGTCCAGGTATGGAATTATGTTCACTCCATGTTTGCAGAGTAGAAACATCACCTCTTCCATTACCTTGGTGAACACCCTCAGTGCCGTGGAGAGGCCAAATGGCAGGGCCTGGAACTGAAAGTACGCATCCTTGATATACCGTGACACTAGGAATTCCCCCTCCTCCAGACCTGAGATTACCGCTCTCAGAGACTCCATCTTGAATTTGAACACTCGTAAGTACGGGTTCAACGACTTGAGGTTCAGAATCAGCCTTACGAAACCGTTCGACTTCGGTACTACAAACAGGTTGGAATAGTACCCCTTGTTTTGCAGATGAGGTGGAACTGGAACAATGACTTGAGTCTGTACCGGTTTTGGATGGCATGCTGTAAAGTTATACTTGCCTCTTGTGAAACTGGTAAGCCTGATTTGAAGAATCTGTTAGGTGGGAGCTCTTGGAACTCCAGTCTGTAGCACTGTGAAATAAGATCCATGACCCAGGGATCCTGGCACGAATTTGACCAGATCTGACTGAAGAATCGTAGTCGGCTCCCACCTGACAGCCTTCCAGGCATTGCTGTCCACAGACATGCGGAAGGCTTTGATGAAGCAGAGCCTAGGCTCTGTTCCTGAGCACCTGCAGTTGCTGGTTTGCGTGGTTTACCTCTTGCGCCACTGGAGGACGTAGAAGCACCTCTGGATTTGCCCTTGAACTTGGCCGTCTGAAAGGACTGCAATTTAGAAGCTGAATAAGTCTTCTTGGTTGGGGGGGGGGTGCGGGAGGAAGATACATAGACTTACCCGCAGTAGCTTTGGAGATCCATTTGTCTAGTTCATCTCCAAACAAGGCCTCTCTCGTGAATGGTAGGCCTTCCACGCCTTTCCAGGAGTCCGCGTCAGCAATCCACTGGCATAGCCACAAGCCTCTGCGTGTCGACACTGCCATAGCGGTGTTGCATGCGTTAAGCAAGCCTATCTCTTTTATGGCCTCCACCATAAAGTTTGCAGAGTCCTGTATATGCTGCAGGAGTAAAACAAGATCCCCCCTAGGCAAGGAATCTAACCCCTCAATTAGGTTACCTGACCATTTAGCAATGGCTTTTGTGATCCACGCACATGCAATAGTGGGTCTTTGGGCCACCCACAATGATTTGAGTGTAGTCTCAATTTTACGATCAGCCATATCTTTTAGGGAGGCTGCACCAGGGACAGGCAATACAATTTTTCGTGACATCCTAGAGACTGATGCGTCCACTATGGGTGGATTTTCCCATATTTCCTATCTTCCAAAGGAAAAAAAAAAGATGAGCGCAACATTCAAGGGATTTGAAATTTCTTATCAGGATTAACCCATGGTTCTTCAAACAGGTTATTCAATTCCTTTGACGCAGGAAAAGTGACTGAGGACTTCTTTTTACATTAAAATAAGATTCCTCACACTCCTCTGACACCTTATCAGGAATATGCAGAACATCTCTGAAAGCCTCTATAAGAGCCTCTATTGCCTGTGACATAGCTGCATCCCCCCCCCCCCCTCTGAGTCCACCTCCCCCTCCTCCATGTCTGACCCGTCAGAGTCAGACTGCAGGATATGGGCCAGAGATTGCTTTTGCGGACAAATGGGAGAGGATTGAGACGCTGTTTTGGGGACTGAATATCTGTTCATAAACTCATCCAGTCTGTTTTAAGTATTGCATCTCTTTCTCATTGTGGAACAATTTTGTAGAAGAGTGGAGATCATTTCTTTAAGAGAATTAACCCACTCCAGTTCAGCCCTGCTATTCTGGGAGGGTGCACTGCCCTGAGTACCCAGTTGTAAGCCCCCTGGTGAGGAAATACACTCCGCTGTACATGAAACACACTCTTTGCCTGACATAATGTAAATGTGACAGCACACACACACACACACACACACACACACACGAAAAGGTTAAGCACAATTAACCCACAAAGTGCCCTTCAGGGAGACACAGAGTTGTTGGAGTTAGCCCCCACCGCGCCCTCACTGCTAATGCCAAGCTTAGCTGGGTCGTAGACCAAATACCCTGATAGGGGACTTAGTACACTAACAGACGTTTCCCCCTGCTATGACCCCCTGGTACCGCTGAGGTAATTTGAGTCACAACGGAGGAGCTGCGCATCCCTGTCAGTCAGCGTCTAGGTCCACTGCAGAGGGAAAATGGCGCTGGTGAGCTGCTGGATCCTCTCATAGTGAAGCCCCGCCCCTTCAATGGCGCGTGGTCTTCCCGCTTTTTTTATACTGGCTGAGGTAATTTTTGTGCTTAAAATGGAGCGGAACCATTTTAAGGCTGTGTTCGCCAGTCTGGTTACTGTGTACAGTGTACAGAGACGCAGTTGTGTACTATGTCTGGAGACGCATTCCGCCCTGTTGAAAAGCTGTGCGTTTCCGTACCCTCATGCCGCCATAATGGCCGGCACCCCACTAACTGGGATGCTGGCTCAGTACTCACCACTCTTCGTGGGACATTCCCTTCCCCCCCAAGTCCCACGAAGCAGGCAGGCTGGCGCCAACCAGCCCAGCCTGAAAATAACAAACATATAAAATAAATGCAGAAAACGCTTCAGGAGCTTCCTTCAGCGTGACCGGCTCCTCCGCGTACATTTTCTAAACTGAGTCTGGTAGGAGGGGCATAGAGGGAGGAGCCAGCCAACACTATCAAATTCTTAAAGTGCCCATGGCTCCTAGTGGACCCGTCTATACCCCATGGTACTAAATGGAACCCCAGTATCCTCCAGGGCGTAAGAGAAATATATATACATGTGTATATATATATATATATATACAGGTTGAGTATCCCTTATCCAAAATGCTTGGGACCAGAGGTATTTTGGATATCGGATTTTTCCGTATTTTGGAATAAATGCATACCATCAGAGCCGGCGCTAACCACTCAGCAGCTCCTGCAAAGCAGGGAGGCGCTGGTCGGAAGAGGCGCTCTCCCTGCTCTGCTGTTGCTGCTGGCTCCTAGTTGCTGTGCGTCTGTCACACTGTATGACAGACGCAGGCAATGTGAAGTGCGGCTCCGGCTCCCTCCCTCCAGCTTCCACCACCTCCTCATGGCCGTGGCTAGGGGGCACGTCACCTGGACGCCTGATAGGAGAGGGGTCCTTTCCCTATGCAGCAGCCGTCGAGATGAAACTGAACATAAACTACATCTCCCAGCAGCCCTTGCTGCGGGGAGCTGTAGTTTACTTTCAGTTTCATCTTTGCAGTGATCAGCTGAACAGGATTGAGGGGGCAGAGGTAGGGGACAACAAGTTACCCCAGCCTTTCCCCACCCCCCTCTTCCCCCCACTGCCATTAATCATGCCAGTGCACACTAAACTAAGAAGACACTTAAGGTCCGAAAAGGGGGCGGGGCTAGACGGCACTGTACTACACAGTGCCATGTTTTCAGCAGCATGGGAGAATGGAGGGAATGTGATCAGCAGCATGGCCAAAACAGTGAGTATGACTCAGGGAAGGGCACTGTGCGTGTGACTGCTATATGTGTGTATATGTGTTTGCTTGTGTGTGACTGTATGTGAATAGGTGTGTGACTACATAGCTGTATGTGTGCTGGTATGTCACTGTATGTCAGGGTTGCCGACTTCTGGGCTGCTCTCCCCGGGAGAGAGCAGCCCGTCGGCTCAGCAGGCGGGGGGGGGGGGGGGGGCGGGCCTGAGATGCCGTGCAGGGGGCGGGCCAGAGGCGTAACGGGGGCGGGGCTTCCGAAGGCACCATTTAAGCCACGCCCCCTGCTGTGTAATGCCGCGATTACCGGCATTATACAGCAGGGGGCGTGGTTACGATGACGCGATTCAACAAGAATCGCGTCATCACCTGCCCGGACCGCCCACTTTACTCGTTAAGTGGGCGGCGGGCAGGGGGTGACCCCTGTAAATCGGGAGACTTGCCTGCTCTTCCGGGGGGCCGGGAGGGTCACCCGTTTTTCGGGAGCCTCCCGGCCATTCCGGGAGGGTAGGCAAGTATGCTGTATGTATATGTGTCACTATATATGTACTTACTGTATACAGGTGTGTGATTATATGTATGTGTGCGTGTATGTTTTTAGGTGTGTGACAGCATGTATTTGTATAGGTGTGTGACTTCATGTATGTATCAATGTATGGGTTATTATTGTATGCCCCTTTTACACCGCCAGCTAGGAACACGGGTTATTGGACATGAGCGTGCATAACCCATGTTGCTGGTTGATGTAAAAGGGCCCAGTTGGAATAATCCGGGTCGATTGACCTGGTATTCCAACTCCAGGTAGCTTGCAGGGTTGAACACGGCACACTGTGCTGTGCAAACGGGAGCCGGGTCGATGCAACCCGGTTCCTGTTCACAGTGTATGTACAGGCAGCGCTTGGAGATCATGTGATCTCCAAGTGCCGCCCCCGCTGCGTCACAGGCAATGTCACCAACCCGGCAGTATGCCAAGTTGGAATCTGCGGTGGGAAAAGGGCCTGAGGCGGGTCGCACCCGGGAAGCATCCGTGTCAGGCTCCCAGGTACAATCCACCTCAGATGATATAACAGAGGGTTTTTTTTATCTTTATCCATAGCCCAAATAAATAAAAAATACAAGTAAAAAGAGAGAAAATGCCTAGCTACCCATTTGAACTCGTGGATTTTATACACACATATACACACACACACACACACACACACACACACACACACTTAAATGGGGGGGGGGGCGCAACAAGTTAATGGCTTACCCCAGGTGACAATACTCCTGGTTTCGGCCCTGCCCACCTCCCCACTGCACTTTAGGCAGCGGCGCCGGCAGCACTCTCCCGCACAGAGGTGGTGCTCTCCAGCTCAGCAGCGTGAAGCGCGGCTCCGGCTTGGTCCCTCCGGCTCCCTCCCTCCTCCCCGCTGCACTTTAGGCAGTGGCGCCGGCAGCACTCTCCACGGATCTGTGTGCGGTATGTACCACTCACCACCTCTATCTCCCCTCCGGTTTACTTAAGTGTAAGGTTCATTAATAGTTGCACTACTTCTGTGAGCATTCTGTGTGGCACTAGTACTGTGGACATTATGTGTGGCATGACTACTGTGGACGTTGTGTGGCACTAGTACTGTGGGCGTTCTGTGGATCACGACTGCTGTGGGCATTATGTGTGGCACGTCTACTGTGGGTGCTCTGTGGGGCACTACTGCTCTGGCCGCTCTGTGTGGCACGACTACTGTGGGCGCTCAGTGCTGCACGACTACTGTGGGCGTTCAGTGTGGCACGACTACTGTGGGCGCTCTATGTGGCACGACTACTGTGGCGCTCTGTGTGGCACGACTACTGTGGACGCTCAGTGCTGCACGACTACTGTGGGCGCTCTATGTGGCACGACTACTGTGGGCGTTCTGTGTGGCACGACTACTGTGAGCATTGTGTATCAGGCACGCTATTATTGTGGGCATTTTGTGTGACACTACTACTGCGGGTGTTATTTGTATAAGGGACACTACTGTGGGTATTGTGTATAAGGAGCACTACTGTGTATCGTAATGTGAATTGGGTACGCAACTATCGGGTGCAATATGAATCAGGCACTACGTGTGGTATAATGTGAATACGATTGTGATACTGTGTGGCGTAATTTGAATTGGGGATACTATTATGTGGCCACGCCCCTTCCATGTGAGACCACACCCCTTTTGCGAGCACTGTCCCTTTATTCCATATTTGAGGGAGGGCGCAAATTTATTGTTTGCAGGAGGGCAACGGACACCCTAGCACCGGCCCTGCATACCATAATGAGATATCATGGAGATGGGACCCAATTCTAAGCACAGAATGCATTTATGGTTCATATACACCTTATATACACAGCCTGAATGTCATTTAATACAATATTTTTAATAGCTTTGTGTATTAAACAAAGTTTGTGTACATTGAGTCATCAAAAAACAAAGGTTTCACTATCTCACTCTCACTCAAAAAAGCCCGTATTTTGGAAAATTCAGTATTTCGGAATATTTGGATATGGGATACTCAACCTGTGTGTGTATATATATATATATATATATATATATACACACACACACTATATACTGTGTGTATATATATATATATATATATATATATATTAGAGATGTGTGGCGGGCACTTTTCGTGTTTTGTGTTTTGGTTCTAATTCCCCGCTCGTGTTTTGGTTTTGGATTGGTTATGCTAAAACCACCCTTTAGTGTTTTGGTTTTGAAAAAAACATAAAAACGGCTAAAATCACAGAATTTGGGGGTAATTTTGATCCTACGGTATTATTAACCTCAATAACATTAATTTCCACTCATTTCCTGTCTATTCTGAATATCCTCACAATATTGCTTTTAGGCCAAAAGGTTGCACCGAGGTGGCTGTATGACTAATCTAAGCGACACAAATGTGCGTCACAAACACCTGGTCCATCTAGGAGTGGCACTGCAGTTGCAGACAGGATGGCACTTAAAAAAACTAGGCCCCAAACAGCACATCATGCAAAGAAGAAAAAGAGGTGCAATGAGGTTGCTGTATGACTAAGCTAAGCGACACAAGTGTACGGCGCAAACGCCTGGCCCGTCTAGGAGTGGCACTGCAGTGGCAGACAGGATGGCAGATATATAAAAAAAGGCCCCAAACAGCACATCATGCAAAGATGTAAAAGAGGTGCAATGAGGTAGCTGTATGACTAAGCTAAGCGACACAAACACCTGGCCCATCTAGGAGTGGCACTGCAATGTCAAACAGGATGGCACTTTAAAAAACTAGTCCCCAAACAGCACATGATGCAAAGAAGAAAAAGAAGTGCACTGAGGTTGCTGTAT
The DNA here is from genome assembly GCF_028390025.1 of Pseudophryne corroboree. Classification (NCBI taxonomy): domain Eukaryota; kingdom Metazoa; phylum Chordata; class Amphibia; order Anura; family Myobatrachidae; genus Pseudophryne; species Pseudophryne corroboree. The sequence goes on along the minus strand of NC_086452.1, from coordinate 224,565,114 downwards.
GACTAAGCTAAGCGACACAACCACCTGGCCCATCTAGTAGTGGCATGCAGTGGCTGAATGTCGAAAGTGGCCCGCAATTTTTCAGTCCACTGACAGCATCTCCTGCACGCACGTCATTTAAAAAAAAAATCCTGCAATTGGTGTACTTATACAGCAGTACCCCTAGACTAATACAGCAGTACCCCTGGACGTATAAGGCAGTGTCAGACAGGATGGCACTTTAAAAAACCATGCCCCAAATAGCACATGATGCAAAGATGAAAAAGAGGCGCAATGAGGTAGCTGTATGATTAAGCTAAGCGACACAAGTGTGCGGCACAAACACCTGGCCCATCTAGGAGTGGCACTGCAGTGGCAGACAGGAGGGCGGATATAAAAAAAGGCCCCAAACAGCATATCATGCAAAGATGAAAAAGAGGTGCAATGGGTAGCTGTATGACTATGCTAATCGACACAAATAGTTGGCCCATCTAGGAGTGGCACTGCAGTGTCAGACAGGAGGGCAGATATAAAAAAAAGGCCCCAAACAGCATATCATGCAAAGATGAAAAAGAGGTGCAATGAGGTAGCTGTATGACTAAGCTAAGCGACACAAACAATTGGCCCATGTAGGAGTGGCATTGCAGTGTCAGACAGGATGGCACGTAAAAAAAAATAGTACCCAAACAGCACATCATGCAAAGAAGTAAAAAAGGGCAATGAGGTAGCTGTATGACTAAGCTAAGCGGCACAAGTGTGCGGCACAAACACCTGGCCCATCTAGGGTTGGCACTGCAGTACCCCTGCACTAATAGTGGATACCGGAGGCATGTCTAACACGAGCATAGTTGTTATGGCCTCAGTAATCTTCTTTGCAACAGGGAATATATTAGAGATCAGCGGGTTCGGTTCCTCGAGATCCGAACCTTCCCGAACTTCACCTATTTTACACAGTTCCGAGGCAGACTCGGATCTTCCCGCCTTGCTCGGTTAACCCGAGCGCGCCAGAACGTCATCATCCCGCTGTCGTATTCTCGCGAGATTCGTATTCTATATAAGGAGCCGCGCATCGCCGCCATTTTCACTCGTGCTTTGGAGATGATAGCAAGAGGACGTGGCTGCGTTCTCTCAGTTTCTGTGTTCACTGTTCAGTGTGCTGCAAATATCTGTGCTCAGTGTGCTGCAAATATCTGTGCTCAGTGTGCTGCAAATATCTGTGCTCATTGTGCTGCAAATATCTACGTTCTCTGCCTGAAAACGCTCCATATCTGTGCTGCATTGTAGGAGGACAGTGCAGAATTTTGCTAACCACCAGTATATATATATAGCAGTACGGTTCAGTAGTCCATTGCTCTACCTCTGTGTCGTCAAGTATACTATCCATAGCTGTGCTGCATTGTAGTTGTGTGCAGTATATAGTAGGAGGACAGTGCAGAATTTTGCTGACCACCAGTATATATATATAGAAGTACGGTACAGTAGGCCATTGCTATTGATATATTACTGGAATATACTTCCACACATTAAAAGATGGAGAACAAAAATGTGGAGGGAGGCCGGCCACTTGGGTCGCTTAGCTTAGCCATCCAGCGACCTTGGTGCACCTCTTTTTTTTCTTTGCATCATGTGCTGTTTGGGGACTATTTTTTGAAGTGCCATCTTGTCTGACACTGCAGTGCCACTCCTAGATGGGCCAGGTGTTTGTGCCGGCCACTTGGGTCGCTTAGCTTAGCCATCCAGCGACCTTGGTGCACCTTTTTTTTTCTTTGCATCATGTGCTGTTTGGGGACTATTTTTTGAAGTGCCATCCTGTCTGACACTGCAGTGCCACTCCTAGATGGGCCAGGTGTTTGTGCCGGCCACTTGGGTCACTTAGCTTAGCCATCCAGCGACCTTGGTGCACCTCTTTTTTTCTTTGCATCATGTGCTGTTTGGGGACTATTTTTTGAAGTGCCATCCTGTCTGACACTGCAGTGCCACTCCTAGATGGGCCAGGTGTTTGTGCCGGCCACTTGGGTCGCTTAGCTTAGCCATCCAGCGACCTTGGCGCACCTTTTTATTTCTTTGCATCATGTGCTATTTGGGGACTATTTTTTGAAGTGCCATCCTGTCTGACACTGCAGTGTCACTCCTAGATGGGCCAGGTGTTTGTGTCGGCCACTTGGGTCGCTTAGCTTAGCCATCCAGCGACCTTGGTGCACCTCTTTTTTTCTTTGCATCATGTGCTGTTTGGGGACAATTGTTTTAAGTGCCATCCTGTCCGACACTGCAGTGCCACTCCTAGATGGGCCAGGTGTTTGTGCCGGCCACTTGGGTCGCTTAGCTTAGCCATCCAGCGACCTTGGTGCACCTCTTTTTTTCTTTGCATCATGTGCTGTTTGGGGACTATTTTTTGAAGTGCCATCTTGTCTGACACTGCAGTGCCACTCCTAGATGGGCCAGGTGTTTGTGCAGGCCACTTGGGTCGCTTAGCTTAGCCATCCAGCGACCTTGGTGCACCTTTTTTTTTCTTTGCATCATGTGCTGTTTGGGGACTATTTTTTGAAGTGCCATCCTGTCTGACACTGCAGTGCCACTCCTAGATGGGCCAGGTGTTTGTGCCGGCCACTTGGGTCACTTAGCTTAGCCATCCAGCGACCTTGGTGCACCTCTTTTTTTCTTTGCATCATGTGCTGTTTGGGGACAATTTTTTTAAGTGCCATCCTGTCTGACACTGCAGTGCCACTCCTAGATGGGCCAGGTGTTTGTGTCGGCCACTTGGGTCGCTTAGCTTAGCCATCCAGCGACCTTGGTGCACCTCTTTTTCTCTTTGCATCATGTGCTGTTTGGGGACAATTGTTTTAAGTGCCATCCTGTCCGACACTGCAGTGCCACTCCTAGATGGGCCAGGTGTTTGTGCCGGCCACTTGGGTCGCTTAGCTTAGCCATCCAGCGACCTTGGTGCACCTCTTTTTTTCTTTGCATCATGTGCTGTTTGGGGACTATTTTTTGAAGTGCCATCTTGTCTGACACTGCAGTGCCACTCCTAGATGGGCCAGGTGTTTGTGCAGGCCACTTGGGTCGCTTAGCTTAGCCATCCAGCGACCTTGGTGCACCTTTTTTTTTCTTTGCATCATGTGCTGTTTGGGGACTATTTTTTGAAGTGCCATCCTGTCTGACACTGCAGTGCCACTCCTAGATGGGCCAGGTGTTTGTGCCGGCCACTTGGGTCACTTAGCTTAGCCATCCAGCGACCTTGGTGCACCTCTTTTTTTCTTTGCATCGTGTGCTGTTTGGGGACTATTTTTTGAAGTGCCATCCTGTCTGACACTGCAGTGCCACTCCTAGATGGGCCAGGTGTTTGTGTCGGCCACTTGGGTCGCTTAGCTTAGCCATCCAGCGACCTTGGTGCACCTCTTTTTTTCTTTGCATCATGTGCTGTTTGGGGACTATTTTTTGAAGTGCCATCCTGTCTGACACTGCAGTGCCACTCCTAGATGGGCCAGGTGTTTGTGTCGGCCATTTGGGTCGCTTAGCTTAGCCATCCAGCGACCTTGGTGCACCTCTTTTTTTCTTTGCATCATGTGCTGTTTGGGGACTATTTTTTGAAGTGCCATCCTGTCTGACACTGCGGTGTCACTCCTAGATGGGCCAGGTGTTTGTGTCAGCCACTTGGGTCGCTTAGCTTAGCCATCCAGCGACCTTGGTGCACCTCTTTTTTTCTTTGCATCATGTGCTGTTTGGGGACAATTTTTTTAAGTGCCATCCTGTCTGACACTGCAGTGCCACTCCTAGATGGGCCAGGTGTTTGTGTCGGCCACTTGGGTCGCTTAGCTTAGCCATCCAGCGACCTTGGTGCACCTCTTTTTCTCTTTGCATCATGTGCTGTTTGGGGACAATTTTTTGAAGTGCCATCCTGTCTGACACTGCAGTGCCACTCCTAGATGGGCCAGGTGTTTGTGTCGGCCACTTGGGTCGCTTAGCTAAGCCATCCAGCGACCTTGGTGCACCTCTTTTTTTCTTTGCATCATGTGCTGTTTGGGGACAATTGTTTTAAGTGCCATCCTGTCTGACACTGCAGTGCCACTCCTAGATGGGCCAGGTGTTTGTGCCGGCCACTTGGGTCGCTTAGCTTAGCCATCCAGCGACCTTGGTGCACCTCTTTTTTTCTTTGCATCATGTGCTGTTTGGGGACTATTTTTTGAAGTGCCATCCTGTCTGACACTGCAGTGCCACTCCTAGATGGGCCAGGTGTTTGTGTCGGCCATTTGGGTCGCTTAGCTTAGCCATCCAGCGACCTTGGTGCACCTCTTTTTTTCTTTGCATCATGTGCTGTTTGGGGACTATTTTTTGAAGTGCCATCCTGTCTGACACTGCAGTGCCACTCCTAGATGGGCCAGGTGTTTGTGCAGGCCACTTGGGTCACTTAGCTTAGCCATCCAGCGACCTTGGTGCACCTTTTTTTTTCTTTGCATCATGTGCTGTTTGGGGACTATTTTTTGAAGTGCCATCCTGTCTGACACTGCAGTGTCACTCCTAGATGGGCCAGGTGTTTGTGTCAGCCACTTGGGTCGCTTAGCTTAGCCATCCAGCGACCTTGGTGCACCTCTTTTTTTTTTTTGCTTCATGTGCTGTTTGGGGACAATTTTTTTAAGTGCCATCCTGTCTGACACTGCAGTGCCACTCCTAGATGGGCCAGGTGTTTGTGTCGGCCACTTGGGTCGCTTAGCTTAGCCATCCAGCGACCTTGGTGCACCTCTTTTTCTCTTTGCATCATGTGCTGTTTGGGGACAATTTTTTGAAGTGCCATCCTGTCTGACACTGCAGTGCCACTCCTAGATGGGCCAGGTGTTTGTGTCGGCCACTTGGGTCGCTTAGCTTAGCCATCCAGCGACCTTGGTGCACCTCTTTTTTTCTTTGCATCATGTGCTGTTTGGGGACAATTGTTTTAAGTGCCATCCTGTCTGACACTGCAGTGCCACTCCTAGATGGGCCAGGTGTTTGTGCCGGCCACTTGGGTCGCTTAGCTTAGCCATCCAGCGACCTTGGTGCACCTCTTTTTTTCTTTGCATCATGTGCTGTTTGGGGACAATTTTTTTAAGTGCCATCCTGTCTGACACTGCAGTGCCACTCCTAGATGGGCCAGGTGTTTGTGTCGGCCACTTGGGTCGCTTAGCTTAGCCATCCAGCGACCTTGGTGCACCTCTTTTTTTCTTTGCATCATGTGCTGTTTGGGGACAATTTTTTGAAGTGCCATCCTGTCTGACACTGCAGTGCCACTCCTAGATGGGCCAGGTGTTTGTGCCGGCCACTTGGGTCGCTTAGCTCAGTCATCCAGCGACCTCGGTGCAAATTTTAGGACTAAAAATAATATTGTGAGGTGTTCAGAATAGACTGGAAATGAGTGTAAATTATGGTTATTGAGGTTAATAATACTATGGGATCAAAATGACCCCCAAATTCTATGATTTAAGCTGTTTTTGAGGGGTTTTTGAAAAAAAACACCCAAATCCAAAACACACCCGAATCCGACAAAAAATTTTCAGGGAGGTTTTGCCAAAACGCGTCCGAATCCAAAACACGGCCGCGGAACCGAATCCAGAACCAAAACACAAAACCCGAAAAATTTCCGGTGCACATCTCTAGTACATATATTAGTGATGAGCGGGTTCGGATTCTCGGGATCCGAACCACCCCGAACGTCACCCATTTTACACGGCTCCGAGGCAAACTCGGATCCTCCCGCCTTGCTCGGTTAACCCGAGCGCGCCCGAACGTCATCATCCCGCGGTCGTATTCTCGCGAGATTTGTATTCTATATAAGGAGCCGTGTGTCGCCGCCATTTTTCACTCGTGCATTGGAGATGATCGTGAGAGGACGTGGCTGGCGTCCTCTCAGTTTCTATGTTCAGTGGGCTGCAAATTGTGCTGCAAATATCTGTGCTCAGTGTGCTGCAAATATCTGCGCTCAGTGTGCTGCAAGTGCAAATATCTACGTTCTCTGCCTGAAAAACGCTCCATATCTGACTGTGCTCTGTGTGCTGCAAATATCTGTGCTCAGTGTGCTAATTGCTTTATTGTGGGGACTGGGTACCAGCAGTATTATATAGTAGGAGGACAGTGCAGAGTTTTGCTGACCAGTGACCAGTGACCACCAGTATTATACGTTCTCTGCCTGAAAAACGCTCCATATCTGTGCTGCATTGTAGTATATAGTAGGAGGTCAGTGCAGAATTTTGCTGACATCCAGTATAACTATATATATATAGCAGTACGGTACAGTAGTCCACTGCTCTACCTACCTCTGTGTCATCAAATATACTATCCATCCATACCTGTGGTGCATTTCAGTTTTGCACAGTTTGCTGACCACCAGTAAATACTATATAGCAGTACGGTACAGAAGGCCACTGCTCTACCTACCTCTGTGTCGTCAAGTATACTATCCATCCATACCTGTGGTGCATTTCAGTTTTGCACAGTTTGCTGGCCACCAGTATATAATATATAGCAGTACGGTACAGTAGGCCACTGCTCTACCTACCTCTGTGTCGTCAAGTATACTATCCATCCATACCTGTGGTGCAATTCAGTTGTGCACAGTTTGCTGACCACCAGTATATACTATATAGCAGTACGGTACAGTAGGCCACTGCTTTACCTACCTCTGTGTCGTCAAGTATACTATCCATCCATACCTGTGGTGCATTTTAGTTTTGCACAGTTTGCTGACCACCAGTATATAATATATAGCAGTACGGTACAATAGGCCACTGCTCTACCAACCTCTGTGTCGTCAAGTATACTATCCATCCATACCTGTGGTGCATTTCAGTTTTGCACAGTTTGCTGACCACCAGTATATGCTATATAGCAGTACGGTACAGTAGGCCACTGCTCTACCTACCTCTGTGTCGTCAAGTATACTATCCATCCATACCTGTGGTGCATTTCAGTTTTGCACAGTTTGCTGACCACCAGTATATATTATATAGCAGTACGGTACAGTAGGCCACTGCTCAACCTATCTCTGTGTCGTCAAGTATACTATCCATCCATCCCTGTGGTGCATTTCAGTTTTGCACAGTTTGCTGACCACCAGTATATAATATATAGCAGTACGGTACAGTAGGCCACTGCTCTACCTACCTCTGTGTCGTCAAGTATACTATCCATCCATACCTGTGGTGCATTTCAGTTGTGCGCAGTATATATAGTAGTAGGCCATTGCTATTGATATATAACTGGCATATAATTCCACACATTAAAAAATGGAGAACAAAAATGTGGAGGGTAAAATAGGGAAAGATCAAGATCCACTTCCACCTCGTGCTGAAGCTGCTGCCACTAGTCATGGCCGAGACGATGAAATGCCATCAACGTCGTCTGCCAAGGCCGATGCCCAATGTCATAGTAGAGAGCATGTAAAATCCAAAAAAATAAAGCTCAGTAAAATGATCCAAAAATCTAAATCAAAATCGTCTGAGGAGAAGCGTAAACTTGCCAATGTGCCATTTACGACACGGAGTGCAAAGGAACGGCTGAGGGCCTGGCCTATGTTCAAGGCTAGTGGTTCAGCTTCACATGTGGATGGAAGCACTCATCCTCCTGCTAGAAAACTTAAAAGAGTTAAGATGGCAAAAGCACAGCAAAGAACTGTGCGTTCTTCTAAATCACAAATTCCCAAGGAGAGTCCAATTGTGTCGGTTGCGATGCCTGCAACTCTTTTTTCTTTCATTTTTCTTTGCATCATGTGCTGTTTGGGGACTATTTTTGGAAGTGCCATCCTGTCTGACACTGCAGTGCCACTCCTAGATGGGCCAGGTGTTAGTGTCGGCCACTTGGGTCGCTTAGCTTAGTCACACAGCTACCTCATTGTGCCTCTTTTTTTCTTTGCATCATGTGCTGTTTGGGGACAATTTTTTTGAAGTGCCATCCTGTCTGACACTGCAGTGCCACTCCTAGATGGGCCAGGTGTTTGTGTCGGCCACTTGGGTCGCTTAGCTTAGTCACACAGCTACCTCATTGCGCCTCTTTTTTTCTTTGCATCATGTGCTATTTGGGGACAATTTTTTTGAAGTGCCATCCTGTCTGACACTGCAGTGCCACTCCTAGATGGGCCAGGTGTTTGTGTCGGCCACTAGGGTCGCTTAGCTTACTCACACAGCTACCTCATTGCGCCTCTTTTTTTCTTTGCATCATGTGCTGTTTGGGGACTATTTTTTAAATCTGCCATCCTGTCTGACACTGCAGTGCCACTCCTAGATGGGCCAGGTGTTTGTGTCGGCCACTTGGGTCGCTTAGCTTAGCCATCCAGCGACCTTGGTGCACCTCTTTTTTTCTTTGCATCATGTGCTGTTTGGGGACTATTTTTTAAATCTGCCATCCTGTCTGACACTGCAGTGCCACTCCTAGATGGGTCAGGTGTTTGTGTCGGCCACTTGGGTCACTTAGCTTAGTCACACAGCTACCTCATTGCGCCTCTTTTTTTCTTTGCATCATGTGCTGATTGGGGACTATTTTTTTTAAGTGCCATCCTGTCTGATACCGCAGTGCCACTCCTAGATGGGCCAGGTATTTGTGTCGGCCAGTTGGGTCGCTTAGCTTAGTCACACAGCTACCTCATTGCGCCTCTTTTTTTCTTTGCATCATGTGCTGTATGGGGACTATTTTTTTGAAGTGCCATCCTGTCTGACACTGCAGTGCCACTCCTAGAAGGGCCAGGTGTTTGTGTTGGCCACTTGGGTCGACCTCGGTGCAAATTTTAGGACTAAAAATAATATTGTGAGGTGTGAGATGTTCAGAATAGACTCAAAATTAGTGGAAATTATGGTTATTGAGGTTTATAATACTATGGGATCAAAATGACCCCCAAATTCTATGATTTAAGCTGTTTTTGAGTTTTTTTTGTAAAAAAACACCCAAATCCAAAACACACCCGAATCCGACAAAAAACTTTCAGGGAGGTTTTGCCAAAACGTGTCCGAATCCAAAACACGGCCGCGGAACCAAATCCAAAACCAAAACACAAAACGCAAAAAAATTCCGGTGCACATCACTAATATATATATATGGCATATAAATGGCATATTGGCAAGTTTATGCTTCTCATCAGACGCTTTCAATTTTGATTTTTGGGTCATTTTACTGAACTTTTGTTTTTTGGATTTTACATGCTCTCTACTATGACATTGGGTTTATGCTTCTCATCAGACGCTTTCAATTTTGATTTTTGGGTCATTTTACTGAACTTTTGTTTTTTGGATTTACATGCTCTCTACTATGACATTGGGCATCGGCCTTGGCAGACGACGTTGATGGCATTTCATCTTCTCGGCCATGACTAGTGGCAGCAGCTTCAGCACGAGGTGGAAGTGGATCTTGATCTTTCCCTATTTTAACCTCCACATTTTTGTTCTCCATTTTTTAATGTGTGGAATTATATGCCAGTATCAATAGCAATGGCCTACTACTATATATACTGCGCACAACTGAAATGCACCACAGGTATGGATGGATAGTATACTTGACGACACAGAGGTAGGTAGAGCAGTGGCCTTCCGTACCGTACTGCTATATATACTGGTGGTCACTGTCAGCAAACTGCAAAACTAAAATGCACCACAGGTATAGAATCTAGATGGATAGTATACTTGACGGCACAGAGGTAGGTAGAGCAGTGGCCTTCCGTACCGTACTGCTATATATACTGGTGGTCACTGTCAGCAAACTGCAAAACTAAAATGCACCACAGGTATAGAATCTAGATGGATAGTATACTTGACGACACATAGGTAGGTAGAGCAGTGGCCTTCCGTACCGTACTGCTATATATACTGGTGGTCACTGTCAGCAAACTGCAAAACTAAAATGCACCACAGGTATATAATCTAGATGGATAGTATACTTGACGACACAGAGGTAGGTAGAGCAGTGGCCTTCCGTACCGTACTGCTATATATACTGGTGGTCACTGTCAGCAAACTGCAAAAACTAAAATGCACCACAGGTATAGAATCTAGATGGATAGTATACTTGACGACACAGAGGTAGGTAGAGCAGTGGCCTTCCGTACCGTATTGCTATATATACTGGTGGTCACTGTCAGCAAACTGCAAAACTAAAATGCACCACAGGTATAGAATCTAGATGGATAGTATACTTGACGACACAGAGGTAGGTAGAGCAGTGGCCTTTCGTACCGTACTGCTATATATACTGGTGGTCACTGTCAGCAAACTGTGCAAAACTAAAATGCACCACAGGTATAGAATCTAGATGGATAGTATACTTGACGACACAGAGGTAGGTAGAGCAGTGGCCTTCCGTACCGTACTGCTATATATACTGGTGGTCACTGTCAGCAAACTGCAAAACTAAAATGCACCACAGGTATAGAATCTAGATGGATAGTATACTTGACGACACAGAGGTAGGTAGAGCAGTGGTCTTCCGTACCGTACTGCTATATATACTGGTGGTCACTGTCAGCAAAACTCTGCACTGTACTCCTCCTATATAATACTGCTGGTCCCCAGTCCCCACAATAAAGCAGTGTGAGCACAGATATATGCAGCACACTGAGCACAGATATGGAGCATTTTTCAGGCAGACAACGTATCATACTGGTGGTCACTGGTCAGCAAAACTCTGCACTGTACTCCTCCTATATAATACTGCTGGTCCCCAGTCCCCACAATAAAGCAGTGTGAGCACAGATATATGCAGCACACTGAGCACAGATATGGAGCGTTTTTCAGACAGAGAACGGATAAAACTGGTGGTCACTGATCAGCAAAACTCTGCACTTTACTCCTCCTATATAATACAGCTGCTCCCCAATCCCCACAATTAAGCAATAAGCACAAATATTTGCATCAACATTAATAAACGGAGAGGACGCCAGCCACGTCCTCTCCCTAACATTTCCAATGCACGAGTGAAAATGTCGGCGACGCGCGGCTGCTTATATAGAATCCGAATCTCGCAAGAATCCGACAGCAGGATGATGACGTTCGGGCGCGCTCGGGTTTACCGAGCCATACGGGAGAATCCGAGTATGCCTCGGACCCGTGTAAAATGGGTTAAGTTCGGGGGGGGTTCAGTTTCCGAGGAACCGAACCCGCTCATCACTACTATATATATATATATATATATATATATATATATACGGCAGTATCACTGAACATATATGTCAGTACCGCTGGACATATACGGCAGTATCACTGGACTGGACTTATACGACAGTACCACTTGATAAAGCTAAATATTTATCGTGTATATAACCCTTTATGAGGTCTAAGAACACTGTACGCTAGCTACGTAAGAAGTACCGTAAGGGTACGCAAGTTGCGTAACGATCGCTCAGCTGTAGGCGAGACGCTCAAGCGTCGAGTTCGCTCACGGCCCAGAGATCACAGGCAGGCACGCTATTGGCTGCCGACTAACGTTATGATTAGCTATAGCGTAGCGGCGCTCGGGACCACGAGGAGATCACCAGCGATGCAGACGCTCACAACGTTAAACCTTTATATCTATACCTCTAACAATGAAATACACAGTAAACCTTAGTGTAGAGACAAAGTGTAAGTGCAACCTTGTGTAACCTGATTACCTACAAAGCTGCTTGAGCGTCACCGACGCTCAGAGAATACTTAACACTATAAAGAATACACAGATACCTGGCTTAGGGTCCGAAACCTATTATGTGTATTATGACTATTACTTGCAAAAAGAATCACAGTACAAAGCATACACTACAGTATAACATAAACCAACTAACCAGATAACTACACAGGAAATATAATACAATACAATTCAAGTCTAATCAAGGGAAAATACGAGAGAAAGAGAAGAGAGGGAGAGAGAGAGAAATGGCTCACAGTAAGACAATATGATTACGGAGAAAACTTACGCACAAGGGGAACGATCGCATGCGCCTCGATATCCAGCTCCCGATTATCAGCAATGAGAACCGTTGAAGAGAGTGAAGTTGGATATGGTCGGCCTGCTATTTATGCTCCACACACAATACAATTCAATGGTCCCTACAATCTCATTGTTCATTGGACACAGGAATTCGGCTTCGCATTATAACAAAAAGGTCATAGGTTGATTCATACAGGTGGGCTGTGACTATTTCCAACTGCTCAGGTGGGAGGGAAACTGGGTTTCCCGCCGCATGGGTAATAAAGTGCAAATAAAGTAAATGTTCATAAACTTCTTATGTCCATAACTATTCGCACGAGCGATTGATCTGCTTCAAACCAACACCGGAATATTTCTAATTAAATATTCTTCCGATGGATACTAAACACCACTGTATTACTCCTATCTGACCCTTCGTATCAAACAAAGAGGGATTCCTCTGTTCATGAACATTCTATATTAACCAAACTTTCAGAATCTATCAAAGGGACCATGATCTACAAAATACATTATTAGTGAAAATATGTAATGATTGAGTCGCACGCTATGATCGCATAAACTCTACCGTAAATACGCATACCATGCGCCTGCGGGTGCCCGCGACTGTGAGTATGCGCACGTACGGGAGAGCGTACGCATGCGCAGCACGGACCTGTGTGAGGTGCAAATATGGTAGTGTGCATAGAGATATTTTTCTGACTTTGACAGTCCACCCTTTGGCAGTCAATAATAACTGCCACTTCCTGAAAACATTTCAAAAGGAGAAAAATATATGTCAGGGGTTAATTCATTTCCATGGTTGGGTAAGGGAGGAGAGAGGAGTAGGTGGGAAGAGGGTATGACCTAGTGAGATAGCAGAAGCATGTGTGTATGAGTCCATGTTTGGGGGGGTCATGTATCATCGTGCCGTACGTGTTGTAAATCAAGCTTCGAGGTATTGCGAAGTATACATTTGAATTCCTTCTTATCCCGTGGTACAGGTCTGTGGATGGGCTGTCAAACTTTACCGAGCTCTTTTCGGATTTTGAACAAAATGGGGAGCACATTTTAGTTGATGATACATGAATGGGGGAATATGTGATTGCTGATATCTGTGCCTGTATTCCCTATACTATGTGTGTCATTACCTGAGGGTTGTAGAAATGAAGAAAAGACATAATTACGGTAAATGCGGTGGTATTCTATGTCAGGTTAATGTACATCTGTCGGTTGAAGTTTTGTTCGGTATCAGTTGAAAGTCATCTTCTTTGCGCTGTTTTGCTCATTAAGCGTGAGCAATAAGCTTTGTCAATGCCATTAGATTTACAAAAAATGTTGGGCTAGCGTAATTTTAAGAATTCTAGGGAAACTGGGGATCCATGGCAAAGTTCATCAAGTGTCCATATCTCAAGTGGTCAAAACTTCTTCTTTGGTCTATCCGTTGTCTGTAAAGCGTCTCATCAACTTCCTCGTCCAAGGGGGTCTTGTTATCTTGGAGAAAAACCAGAAAAACAGGTGAAAGAAACGGACCGTAGAAATCGCATTTTCATCACATCATTGTTTCTATCGTTGGGTCATAAATCAAATCCAGGTTAATTACAGTTTCCTCACTCCTCAAACTCATCACTCTGGTACTTTGTTTGCACCTCATTAAGGCCTGCCCGCATCTAAATATCAATCCAATCGATATAACGACACCTAAGATACATAGCAGAAACTTCCCAACATCCATTATGACTCCTTGAGCCCAGTCTCCTAAACCAGAGAACCAATTTCGCGGGTTCAACCATGACACCCAACCAGTCAGCTCATTACCTACAGCAGCAAGAGTGAGATTGTGTTTTCGACGAAGTTCCCACTTTAATTGGAGAATGTCGTCCATCTTTTGGTCTATGACCTCTACCGGATCCTCGGTGCTATTCGTGATATACGTGCAACACTTCACGCCGTACTGTGTTGCTAATGTAACACAATATCCGCCTGTCACTGCTGTGAGGTAATTAAGAACCATTCTATGCTGTACCAGTTCTGTTTTATAAGCCTGAAGTTCTCTTCCAGTATATCTAAACGTGTCATCATACATTTCAGTGATATTATCTAACAAATTGGCGAGTGCGGAAATGTATCTATAATTCATCACTCCTCGAGCGGTGCGAGTGAAATCTAACGCCACCAGAACCTGAATCCCGGTGGATTCATGGATCAGATCAGAGGCCGGATGTTCTAACCTTTCTGACAGTTGTCTTTTAACGAGGTGCTCGTAGTGAGTGTGAGTATAAGGAGCTTGGGCACCACGGTGTATGTCTTTCATTTTATCATGAGTTACAGTCATTACTTCAGGCAATACTCTTCCAATATAACACAATCCTTCAGAGTTTGGGGCAAGCCACTTGTACGCCTTTCTCCCGCATATGAAATATGCATCATCGGGGAGAACATATGGGACGGAGAAAGACATTACCATATTACACACCTTCCAGGTGAAATCTCCTAGCCCTAATTCTTCCATCTGCTTAATGCACGTATCAGGTTGTACGGTATGTGCACAGTATCCTGGTGATACTTCTCCAACTCTAGTAATCCTATTTCCTAGGGTGTATCTATACCGGAAAGATTTTCCTCTACTGGCTATGTGGCGTACAAGCTCTGTATCTGTAGGCATTCTATCTGCTCTATGTGAAAAGGTCATGGTGTGGTCACTCCATGATACTTCCCAATTTCCCGGCTTTCTGGAGTTGGAGATGTTAAAACATAATAGGGACCTATCCACGTGGTATTGGTGGAGCTTCAAACTAGGAGGGCTGGAGATATTAAACCTCCGGTCCACCGGTCTCCCACCATTTAACTCAAGTACCTCCCCTATCGTTAAAGGAAATGGTACTAGCCCTGATTTGCTATGACCCTGAGGTACTTGAGAGCATACCCAACAATCTGTTTTGTTTAATACATTACCCACTAAGGAGTGATAATCACTCAATGGATGCCGGTCCATATGGATATTAAAACTGGATTGGCATTTCTTAATGCACCCATCTTCAATGACATTGTTACAGAGCCTACAGATACAGTTTTCTTCAGCTAACAATCCGTCACAATTTCTTCTATGATCAATGCTATCGGATCGTTTTCTGATACTCGCCTTTGCTTGTTGGTTAGGTTGATCTTGGAAAACTACGCCTCCATCTTTATCATCAGAACCCATTCCAGAACCTCTATCGACCTCCATGGTACTCTCGCCGGAACAGACTGCCCTGGTCAACATCATGGTCAACAGGAAAATCCGGATCACAGTCTCTTGGGGCAAGTCCATCTTTGAGGAGGAGACGAAGAAGAATGAGAAGGAGGAAAAATACATTTGAGGGAGAGGGGATGGGAAGTGGAGAAAAACAATAAAAGGGAGTGGGGAGTCGACAACAGCTCTCGGTCTTCAAGGCTCAGGTGCTGCCTCAGTCCTCCTGGAACAGACACTCCAGTGATACAACCTCTACCGTCTGTTCCTTATCACGGGACTTCTCTGGGTCAGCAACCTTCTTGCAGTGGGATGAATGGACCCAAGTCTCTCTCTCAGCAACCTTCAATGCTGTCGTGCTAGTCAATAAGACCTGGTATGGTCCTTCCCATCTGTCAATAAGGCAACCTGAGCGTAGAAAATTTCGTATCATTACATAATCCCCAGGTTCAATGTCATGACAACTACTATCAGGTAGATCAGGAATCACCAACTTTAGATTATCATTTTGATTCCTTAACTGTTTACTCATGTTAATCAAGTACTTTACAGTTACTTCATTGTTACATTTCAAATCATCCTGAGGGTTAATCATGACATGCGGTTGTCGACCAAATAAGATTTCAAAGGGGGACAGATTAAGAGGGGACCTGGGAGTGGTTCTGATACTGTACAATACAATGGGTAAAGCTTCTGGCCATGTCAATCCTGTCTCTGCCATCACTTTACTCAATTTATTTTTAATAGTGCTGTTCACTCTTTCGACCTTCGCACTCGCCTGTGGACGGTACGGAGTGTGCAGCTTGCTATCAATTCCCATCAACTTACACATTCCTTGAAAGACATCACCTGTAAAATGGGTACCCCTATCACTCTCGATTATTCTAGGGATACCATATCTACATACAAATTCCTGCACAATTTTCTTAGCTGTAAACATAGCGGTATTTGTAGCTGCAGGAAATGCTTCGACCCAATTCGAGAAAACATCTATACAAACAAGTACATATTTCAAATTCCGACAAGGGGGTAATTGAATGAAGTCAATTTGTATTACCTGGAAAGGGCCGCCGGCAGGTGGGATATGGGATGGTTCTGTTGGTATTGCCTTTCCAATATTCTTTCTCAGACAGGTAAGGCATGACATTGCTCTTTTACTCGCATGAGAGGAGAATCCTGGGGCGCACCAATAGGCTCTTACCAATTTGCACATTCCCTCCTTGCCTAGATGAATCAGCCCGTGAGCTGCTTCAGCCAGACATGGAAGATATGCTCTGGGGGCCACTGGTTTACCATGTCCATCCGTCCAGAGTCCTGAGGACTCTTGGCCACATCCCTTTGCCTTCCAGACTGCCCTTTCCTGTGTGGAACACAAATTTTGCATTTTACACAACTTCTGTGTGTTGATGGTATTGAATACCATCAGTTGTGTGGTGTCTGTCTGTATAAGGGTAGCAGCTGCTAACTTAGCAGCTTCGTCTGCTCGGCTGTTACCAAGTGATACCGGGTCTTGGCTATATGTGTGTGCTTTACATTTGATAACAGCCACTCTGTCGGGTTCCTGTATCGCTGTTAGAAGCCTTTTTATGTGAGCTGCATGCGCTACCGGTGTACCAGCTGCCGTCATGAAATTTCTGAGGCGCCATAGGGCTCCGAAATCATGGACTACCCCGAATGCGTATCTAGAATCGGTGTAGATATTGGCTGACTTACCCTTAGCCAATTCACATGCTCTGGTTAGGGCGACCAGTTCAGCAACCTGGGCTGAGTGAGGTGGGCCTAGCGGTTCCGCTTCTATGGTGTCTTGGTCATCTACGACTGCGTATCCAGTACACAAGTCTCCCGAGTCTGACTGTCTGTGACAACTACCGTCCGTGTAGAACGTGAGTTCTGCATCTTCCAGTGGGTTGTCACTGATGTCAGGCCTTGCGGTAAAATTTTGGGTCAAATATTCCATACAATCATGTGTATCTTCCTTTGTATTAAATCCTCCTTCCCCAGCACTCTCACCTTCCACCCTTTGTGCCTGACCAGGCACACCTGGGAGATATGTTGCAGGATTTAATGCACTGCATCTCCTTATGGTGATGTTTACGGGGGCCATTAGTGCTAATTCCCATCTTGTAAACCTCGCTGATGAGACGTGTCTGGTTTGGGCAGAATTCAATAAGGCTGATACCGCATGTGGCGTATGGATTGTGAGGTTGTGGCCTAGCACGACATCTTCGCTTTTTGTCACTAGCAATGCTATCGCAGCAACGCTTCGCAAGCATGTGGGGAGGGATCGCGCTACCGTATCTAGCTGAGCGCTGTGGTATGCAACTGGCCTGCTGGCATCACCGTGTTTTTGGGTTAGTACGCCTGCCGCGCAACCAGCACTTTCTGTTCCGTATAGTTCAAAGGGTTTCCCATAGTCTGGCATACCTAGTGCTGGTGCCTGCGTTAGGCACTGTTTGAGTCTCTCAAATGCTGTTTCGGACTCGTCTGTATGCGAGATCCTATCAGGTTTGTTTGAGGAGACCATTTCCTGCAAAGGTAACGCTAAAATGGAAAACCCTGGGATCCAATTACGGCAATACCCACACATTCCTAAAAACGTTCTGATCTGTTGCTGGGTTTGTGGCAGGGTCATGTCTCTAATTGCTTGGATTCTATCAGCGGTCAGGTGTCTCAGTCCTTGTGTTAGACAGTGTCCCAAATATTTTACCTTAGTTTGGCATAATTGCAACTTGTCTTTGGACACTTTGTGTCCGGTGTCTGAAAGATGAAACAGGAGCTGTTTCGTATCCTTCAGAGATGCTTCCAGTGAATCTGAACACAGTAATAAATCGTCCACATACTGTATCAATACTGATCCACTGTCTGGTTGGAAAGACTGTAAACAATCATGCAAAGCCTGAGAAAATATACTTGGACTATCTATGAAACCTTGGGGTAATCGAGTCCACGTGTATTGGACTCCTCTGTATGTAAATGCAAACAAATATTGGCTGTCAGGGTGCAGAGGTACCGAAAAGAAAGCGGAGCAGAGGTCAATAACAGTGAAAAATTTGGCAGTGGGAGGGATTTGCATTAGGATGACAGCTGGATTTGGCACTACGGGGAACTGACTCTCAACTATTTTGTTAATCCCCCTTAGATCCTGCACTAGCCTGTAACCCCTCCCCCCACTCTTCTTAACAGGGAAGATGGGACTATTGGCAGTGCTGGACGTTCTTACCAGAATGCCCTGTTGTAGCAAGCGCTCTATTACTGGGTAAACTCCTAACTCCACCTCTGGCTTCAGAGGATATTGTGGGATTTTTGGAGCTATCCTACCATCTTTTACTTGCACAACTACTGGAGCTACGTTTGCCATTAATCCAGTGTCCTGTCCGTCTTTTGTCCAAAGTGACTCTGGTATCTGAGATGTCTTCTCTTCTACTTGGGATGGGTTCCTATTTGTCATAATGGTATGTGACATTAATTTTGATGGGGAGTCTAACATGTCTCGCACTTCCTGAGCGTGTTTCTCAGGTATGTCCAAGAATACACCTTCAGGAGTACAATAAATGACGCACCCCATTTTACACAGTAAATCTCTTCCCAGGAGATTGGTTGGTGCCGATGCAGCCAGCAAAAAGGAATGCTTGGTATGCAAAGGCCCTATTGTAATCTCGGCTGGTTTGCTAACAGGGTAGTGCTGGACTACTCCTGTTACTCCCATGGCTGGAATTGTCCTACCAGTGGTCCTCATGCCCACTGTCGAATTTATCACTGACTTGGCCGCCCCTGTGTCTACAAGAAAGTTTAAAGTTTTACCAGCTACATTAATTGCGACCTCGGGTTCACTTTCAAGGTTGGCAATCAATTTCACTGGCTGCAGATTACAGGTATGGCCACACCCCTATTGGGTATGGTGACCTCCCTGAATCCCGCTGGCAGCAACTATTTGTGAGGGAGATAGTTGTGAACTACCAGAGGCATGCCAGTCTCTGTTTGGGGGATATCTTTTTGTTTCCCCTGTATGTGGCTCATAACTCCGTTTCTGCGGACCTTGCTCCCAATGTCGTGTGTCGTGTCGTTGTCTAGGGGGTTGGTATGATCTTTGCGAATTTTTCGCTCTACAGTCTCGTGCATAGTGTCCCTGTCTTTGACAAGAATAACATGTTATCATAGTTGACTTACCCACAGGGTTGGATGGTACATACGCAGGCTGCTTTGTGGTCAGAGCCTGTATACTTACTGACATTAGCTTATCACTCTGCGACTCCCTGTGTCTGGTGATGTTTCGGTCGTGATCAATAGCAGCCTCTCTCAAAGTGGACACTGACAGACCTCGCCAACATGGTTGCGTGGTCTGTACCCTTGCCTTTAATGTTTCCTTCAAACCATCCATTAGTACAGATACTGCTATTTCTCGATGGTTTGGATTTGTCCTAATGTCCTCTATACCAGTGTACTTTGCCATTTCTAATAGTGCCCGGTGAAAATATTCTGCAGCTGTTTCTGACTCTTTTTGTTTAATGGAAAATATTTTGTTCCATTTAACAACTGCTGGGAATTGCTCCTTTAACTGTAAGTTTATCCTTCTTACGTTATCTTTGTTGTACACATCTGTAAGAGGTACATCCAGATCTAGTCCACAATCAGCTAAAAATTGAGCTGAGTCGACATTGGAGGGTAAACAAGCTTTTAGCAATATCTGCCAATCTTTATTATTGGGCTCTAAAGTGTTTCCTAAGTCTGTGATGTATTTCTGGCTGGCAACTAAATCTTTTCTAGGGTCAGGGAATTCAGACACTATGGTCCTTAATTCCATTCGGGAAAATGGGCTGTACATGGCAATGTTCCTTATGGGAGTGGCTCCTGATACATCTGTTTTCCCATTGGGAACTGCTATTACCCTAACAGGAGTAATTCTAACAACCTCATTCTGTGTAGATTCTACAGCTTGTGGTGAAATAGTCTCAGCATAATGCATGGTGCCGTACTTACCAGTTGATACGACCTCACCTATCCCTCCGCTAGGGGCCTTTACTAATCTCGTGGGTGTTGCTGTGCCTACTGTGGTCTCTGCTATGGTGGCTGCTAGAGAGAGCGCTGAAATCGTTGTCGCTTCGTCCTCTTGATCACACTCCTGAGGAAAGTTCAAAACAGGGTACAACTTGCACGGGTTAATACTTGCATGGGTTAATGGTTTAACATTATCATTAACATTTACACAGTTACTAAGTGATTTTGTGTTACACCTTAGTGCGTCTTTCTCCGTAATCAACTTCTCTCCTGATATATATGGTGGTGGCGGGGCCGTGGCAATCAATTTTCTGTTAGAGCCAGATCCTGCCGCCTGAGCCAAACCTCTCTGTATCTCACCTTCCTGTTGCCACAACTGTAAATAATCATAATGCTGAACTCGTCTCTTTGTTGATTTTATGAGACATATCCTCCTCCTTAAATTGTGTAACACCTCTGGGCTGAAGCTACCTATTCTTGGGAATTTCTCCCGGTCTTGTACCGTCATTCTCTCCCATTCATCACATAAAACCTCTGTGTGACTTCCATATTTTTCACACATGATATACCTGGCCGACCCAATTGGTCGGACCACTGAATCAACCCGAACCGAGGTTGATCGCCCCCTACCTGAACAACTGGCCCCCATAACTCTGCAGGCGTTGCTTGCTCTACCTCTGATCTCTATATCAAGGTCTTCAGCGAACCCTTACAGAAAACCAGATTGTTCACAATAGGCCGACGGTGGCGGTTTACCGAGTACCCCACTCACTCGCCCACGCCGACCAATACGACCTGATCACACCGATATGGTGCTGGCGTACTCGACCCAGGGCACCTATAAAAACCGTTGTTTACTGGAACATGTGAGGGTTATCCGCAGAACACTTACTCTTTCCAGTAAAGGTGAGGTTTGTCAGATAGTTCCTGAGTGACCAGCGAACTTCCCTTCTTGAAAAATAAAAAATTACACAAATCACGTCAGAATGTACAAATAGCGTTTGTGACCCCTTTACTCTAATGGTACTAGGTCAGATTACTAACTACTGTACACAATTACGTGCGGTCCAGTCGTTCAGTACACAAACAACTAAGCTTGTGTACAGAAAGACCAATGGAATCGAAACTTACGACTGCAAATTCCTTCAGCCAGAGCTTGTACGGCCTATATGGGTCTTGCACCAACCCTTCTCGGTGTTGTGCCTCTGAACTGTATAGCGGACTTCCCTGTTTACTGTACCTGGACCTCCTGGTCTGTTATGACCTCCTGGTCTTGTTCTGTACGACCTCCTGGTCTGACCTCCTGGTCTTGTTCTATACTGGTCCGCTATACTCTAATGCTCAAATATTATGTTTAACCAAGGATGCCTCCCTAGCCACCGTGCACGTCACTTACACGCGTGTACCTCACGAGTACTCGACTTTTCTTGTGGTTCAACCTTTAAGTTATATAAACTTATGTAATACAAAAACACTCACTCATCACATGTACACTTTTGCTTCTATTTCTATTTCTGCGCAGAAATTTTTCTTTAGCCCAGCTGTGTTACCAATTAGGAGCAGGATCTGTTAATTTAAATTTTGGATTTTCCAAAAATAGACTTGCGTTATTTATCGCCTGTGGCGCTATTTACCGCTTTGCGTTACTTATCGCGTTGCGTTAAAAATCAACTTATCGTGACTTGAGCTACGTGGGCGTAACCGGACGCTCCGTTGCGTAATGTACGCTGCGTGCGTCCGCCTTTGGATTGCGTACACAAGTCTTTTGTTCGGGACACGTGTACGCAAAGCAAAGATCCACCGTAACACAATTTATATTTTTATCAATGTAGATGATCCCTGGTCATCTACCACACAACACACTGACTTCGCCTTATCTCCCAGGCAAAACTGTGTGTTTGTCTATCTTTTAACTATATTACCTTTACTCTTAAACTATGAAATAACGGCAAATCTTTTTTTAGCACTTCTATCGACTATAAAACTGGCAGACAGGAGAGTGATATACGAAAATGAAAAAGAAAAAGAAATGCAGATATATATGTGTGCGTGCGTGTGTACGCAAGACAGAAAAATACAGTTTTAAAAGACACTAGCGTTTTGTTCTTACCTCCGGTTCCCGGATTCCTTCAGCACTCTTTTATCTAAGCGAAGCAGACGCTTATCCCGTCAGCACTACGAGACAACCTCCCGCCCTTTGCTGAGGGATAATGTCTGCTGATCTACCTAGTGCAGATATGTGAAGGACAGGACGAGCCGCCAATTGATAAAGCTAAATATTTATCGTATATATAACCCTTTATGAGGTCTAAGAACACTGTACGCTAGCTACGTAAGAAGTACCGTAAGGGTACGCAAGTTGCGTAACGATCGCTCAGCTGTAGGCGAGACGCTCAAGCGTCGAGTTCGCTCACGGCCCAGAGATCACAGGCAGGCACGCTATTGGCTGCCGACTAACGTTATGATTAGCTATAGCGTAGCGGCGCTCGGGACCACGAGGAGATCACCAGCGATGCAGACGCTCACAACGTTAAACCTTTATATCTATACCTCTAACAATGAAATACACAGTAAACCTTAGTGTAGAGACAAAGTGTAAGTGCAACCTTGTGTAACCTGATTACCTACAAAGCTGCTTGAGCGTCACCGACGCTCAGAGAATACTTAACACTATAAAGAATACACAGATACCTGGCTTAGGGTCCGAAACCTATTATGTGTATTATGACTATTACTTGCAAAAAGAATCACAGTACAAAGCATACACTACAGTATAACATAAACCAACTAACCAGATAACTACACAGGAAATATAATACAATACAATTCAAGTCTAATCAAGGGAAAATACGAGAGAAAGAGAAGAGAGGGAGAGAGAGAGAAATGGCTCACAGTAAGACAATATGATTACGGAGAAAACTTACGCACAAGGGGAACGATCGCATGCGCCTCGATATCCAGCTCCCGATTATCAGCAATGAGAACCGTTGAAGAGAGTGAAGTTGGATATGGTCGGCCTGCTATTTATGCTCCACACACAATACAATTCAATGGTCCCTACAATCTCATTGTTCATTGGACACAGGAATTCGGCTTCGCATTATAACAAAAAGGTCATAGGTTGATTCATACAGGTGGGCTGTGACTATTTCCAACTGCTCAGGTGGGAGGGAAACTGGGTTTCCCGCCGCATGGGTAATAAAGTGCAAATAAAGTAAATGTTAATAAACTTCTTATGTCCATAACTATTCGCACGAGCGATTGATCTGCTTCAAACCAACACCGGAATATTTCTAATTAAATATTCTTCCGATGGATACTAAACACCACTGTATTACTCCTATCTGACCCTTCGTATCAAACAAAGAGGGATTCCTCTGTTCATGAACATTCTATATTAACCAAACTTTCAGAATCTATCAAAGGGACCATGATCTACAAAATACATTATTAGTGAAAATATGTAATGATTGAGTCGCACGCTATGATCGCATAAACTCTACCGTAAATACGCATACCATGCACCTGCGGGTGCCCGCGACTGTGAGTATGCGCACGTACGGGAGAGCGTACGCATGCGCAGCACGGACCTGTGTGAGGTGCAAATATGGTAGTGTGCATAGAGATATTTTTCTGACTTTGACACACTGTAATTATACGGCAGGATCACTGGACTTATACGCCAGTACCACTATAATTATACGGCAGGATCGCTGGACTTATATGGCAGTACCGCTGGACATATACGTCAGTACCGCTGGACAAATACGGCAGTATCAATGGACATATACGGCAGTACCGCTGGACATATACGGCAGTATCAATGGACATATACGGCAGTATCACTGGACATATACGGTAGTATCACTGGACTGGACTTATACACCAGTACCACTTTAATTATACGGCAGGATAACTGGATTTATACGGCAGTACCGCTGGACATACTGTATACAGCAGTGTCAATGGACATATACGGCAGTATCACTGGACATATACAGCAGCACAGGGACATCACCACTGGACTGATGCAGGACAACACAGCACCACTGCAATTGACTGGACTTATACAGCAGCACTGGACATATGGCAGCAGAGGACACCACCACTGTGACTGGACTGATGCAGCACAACACACCACCACTGGACTGATGCAGCACAACATAGCACCACTGGACTGGACTTATACAGCAGCACTGGACATATGGCAGACGAGGACACCACCACTCTAACTGGACTGATGCAGCACAAGACACCACCACTGGACTGATGCAGCACAACACAGCACCACTTGACTGTACTTATATAGCAGCACTGGACATATGGCAGCAGAGGACACAACCACTGTGACTGGACAGATGCATCACAAGACACGGACACTCAGGACACTGAGGATGGAGACACACCCTCTCTCTACACTCTCCAATGCCGGAGTGAAATGGCGGCGACGTGCGGCTGTTTATATGGAATCCAAATCCCGCGAGAATCTGACAGCGGGATGATGACGTTTTGCCTCGTTCTGGTTTCTGAGTCAGGCGGGAAAACCCGCCTGACTCGGATCCGGGCTCGTGACGTGAAGTCTGGTAGGGTTCGGTTCTCTGAGAACCGAACTCGCTCATCTCTTTTATATATATATTTGCGAGTAATGCGTATCAACAATGATGGAGTAATTAGGGAGAAACAATTGGTGGAAATGAAACAGAGGTTTAGCGAAAGAGGTTACTCTACAAAAATGATCAGTAACAGTTTACGCAGGGCCAGGAATTTATTCAGCAACACTGCACCTAAGGTGGCAGCTAATGACAACCGTATGGTCTTCACTACGAAGTTTGATAACTATGCACATTTTACACGCAAAACATTGCGTAAGCATTGACCAATTTTAAAATCAGACCAAGGGTTACCCTTTACGCATATGAATCCACCGATGATGGCCTATAGGCGAGGGCCAAATTTACGACAGATGTTGATGAGGCCCACATTGGTACCTGAGACTAAATTGAATTTTCTCCAGATCATGAGTAGGAAACCGGGATGTTTCTCGTGTGGGAAATGCACGACGTGTAGATCCCTGCTGACTGGTTCTACCTTTCCCCATCCACACTCTGGTAGGAATATTAAAATCAGGTACCACCTACATTGTAGGCTAGACTTTGTGGTTTATACCCTTACATGTCCCTGTGGTTTATGTTATGTAGGGCTTACTACCCGGTGTTTTAGGGAACGGATGGCAAACCATCGGTTATCCATCAGGACCGCAATACAAATAGGTATCAGTGATAAGCCCGTTGCTCGACACTATCTACAACGAGGACACCAGGTAGCAAATTTGAAATGTAGGCTAATTGATTGGGTTCCACCGTTAAGTCACGGCGGTGACCGTACCCTAGCCTTACGCCAAAGGGAGAGTTTCTGGATTGCTCACCTCAATACTGTTTCACCTAAAGGCCTCAATGAACATTCTGCTATGAATGCTTTTCTGTGAATTAGACCACCACGAGCTATAAATTCTAAATGGTGCCAACATTGGGATAGCCTTTAGGACTCTGTGGCATTATGGAGTTTACCTCACCATGAAAATTTTTTTTAATCTGTGAATGTTACAACATGAGACATAACTGGATAATATCTTTTTTTAAAAATTATTTTATGTTACATATAAATGGATCATACGTCTATTGAATATTGATATCATTTTTGTAGTTAGGAATACCTCACATGAAGGAAAAGTAATCTTTAGATATTTTGGTTAATTGCCTCATGTTGTACCACATTGATTTTGTATTTTGATTTTTGTCCCATGTATATGTTTTTGTAGTGTGTCCGCACGTAGTGACCACCGCGTCCCCTCAATAATTTATGTCTAGGATCATGTCTCTGAATTGAGTAATCATGAGTGTAATTTAATCCTACACTGTTTGCGAGATTAGTTGCACTCCCCTTTTTATTATGGTCTATGTATTTAAATCCGTTAATTTTGCCATAGGCGTCTGCGGAGGGCTGTCTGTTCACAGTATGAACAGTCTTTTGCATCTGTGCGGCCACCGTAGAGACTGGAGCGCACCGCGCTTCAGGTTTCCGGTCGTGGAACGCATTGCGTTCCACGGAAGACGCGATCTATGCCCGGAGTGTTTCATGCTGTGTTTGGCAGCGTGTCTCACTTGTGTATTTGTGGGAAGTTAGGTGTAGGCGGCTGAGGACATCAGCATAAGCTTGATAAATCCTTGTGTAGCAGGAGAGTGGTTAGGGAGACCTTTTGTTAGGGTGCACAACTCACTTCCTGTGTAAGGGGTACATAAGGACAGCCCATCAGCTTCCAAGCTGTGTGGCTGTAGAGATTGTGAGGACCTGATCACTATTGGTGAGTACTGTATTATATTATCTACCAGGCAAGAAAGTAACTGTATTTTGGGCATTTAACAGATTGAGAGGTTGGCTTACTATATATTCATTTACAGTGATCACCTTGGTTGTCTAAGCTGTTCCATGACTGTGAATTCTAATAAACATAAGTGTAAGTACTGTGGTATGAGCTCACTTACTGGTGAACCTATAGACACGTTGATTGTATGTTTATATATATGTTCGTGTGTGGATGTGCACATACAGATATATGCATTGATTTGCCCATTTACAGAATATCCATTTGAATATGGCCTCACTAACCATACAGCCCGGGTATTGTCTGAACCTGACATATTGATTTGTCTGAGTAAGTGCACGGAGTCACTGGCACTATGATGCTAGTTGTACTATGCTTTATAGGTTTTCAATACTTTGTATGTGTGCACGACTATACATGCCTTTGGTGTAGGTGTGTACACACGGTGATTACCAACAGAGACATTGGCTTGTGTTTTTGATTCACATATGGTGCCAAACGAACTCGTCTGATAATTGACACGAGGGGCGTGGTAGTCTACTGATGTTTTATTGTATTTTGTTTCTTTATTGTATGTATTTTTATTTTTTCTATTTTCTGTTTTTTCAGTAATCAATATATGATGCTTTCAAAATATTGTGTATAATTGGAAGCTTATCTTGATAAAGATCCAAAACTGAGGATCGAAACGTCGACTAAATAAGCCTAATCTCGACTGCAATAAAGCTATTGTGAAAAAGTGAACTTGCGAGAAATCATTTGATTGGATGAGTGCACCTCCACATTGCTGGACTTCTGTCTAAATATTGTGGGTCTACCATTTTATGGAGATTTCCACTAGGAGCACCCCACCGTTGTCTTTAAATTTCTGATGCGAGTGCAGGATTATACATGTTATATATATATATATATATATATATATATATATTAGAGATGAGCGGGTTCGGTTCCTCAGGATCTGAACCCCCCCGAACTTCACCCATTTTACACGGTTCCGAGGCAGACTCGGATCCTTCCGCCTTGCTCAGTTAAACCGAGTGCGCCCGACCGTCATCATCCCGCTGTCGGATTCTCGCGAGATTCGTATTCTATATAAGGAGCCGCGCGTCGCCGCCATTTTCACTCGTGCATTGGAGATGATAGGGAGAGGACGTGTGCAGCGTTCTCTCAGTTGTGTTCAGTGTCCTGCAAATATCTGTGCTCAGTGTGCTGCAAATATCTCTGCTCAGTGTGCTTTATTGTGGGGACTGGGGACCACCAGTACTATATAGTAGGAGGACAGTGCAGAGTTTTGCTGACCAGTGACCACCAGTATTATACGTTCTCTGCCTGAAAAACGCTCCATATCTGTGCTGCATTGTGGTATATAGTAGGAGGACAGTGCAGAATTTTGCTGACCAGTGACCACCAGTATTATATCAGTACGGTACAGTAGTCCACTGCTCTACCTACCTCTGTCAAGTATACTTTCCATCCATACCTGTGGTGCATTTTAGTTGTTGTGCGCAGTATATATAGTAGGAGGACAGTGCATCATTTTGCTGACCACCAGTATATAATATATAGCAGTACGGTACAGTAGGCCACTGCTCTACCTACCTCTGTGCCGTCAAGTATACTATCCATCCATACCTGTGGTGCATTTTAGTTGTTGTGCGCAGTATATATAGTAGGAGGACAGTGCATCATTTTGCTGACCACCAGTATATAATATATAGCAGTACGGTACAGTAGGCCACTGCTCTACCTACCTCTGTGTCGTCAAGTATACTATCCATCCATACCTGTGGTGCATTTTAGTTGTTGTGCGCAGTATATATAGTAGGAGGACAGTGCATAATTTTGCTGACCACCAGTATATAATATATAGCAGTACGGTACAGTAGGCCACTGCTCTACCTACCTCTGTGTCGTCAAGTATACTATCCATCCATACCTGTGGTGCATTTTAGTTGTGCGCAGTATATATAGTAGGAGGACAGTGCAGAATTTTGCTGACCACCAGTATATAATATATTAGCAGTACGGTACAGTAGGCCATTGCTATTGATATATTACTGGCATATAATTCCACAGATTAAAAAATGGAGAACAAAAATGTGGAGGGTAAAATGGGGAAAGATCAAGATCCACTTCCACCTCGTGCTGAAGCTGCTGCCACTAGTCATAGCCGAGACGATGAAATGCCATCAACGTCGTCTGCCAAGGCCGATGCCCAATGTCATAGTAGAGAGCATGTAAAATCCAAAAAACAAAAGTTCAGTAAAATAACCGACAAATCTAAATTAAAAGCATCTGATGAGAAGCGTAAAGTTGCCAATATGCCATTTACGACACGGAGTGGCAAGGAACGGCTGAGGCCCTGGCCTATGTTCATGGCTAGTGGTTCAGATTCACATGAGGATGGAAGCACTCATCCTCTCGCTAGAAAACTGCAGTGCCACTCCAAGATGGGCCAGGTGTTTGTGTTGGCCACTTGAGTCGCTTAGCTTAGTCACACAGCTACCTCATTGCACCTCTTTTTTTCTTTGCATCATGTGCTGTTTGGGGACTATTTTTTAAATCTGCCATCCTGTCCGACACTGCAGTGCCACTCCTAGATGGGCCAGGTGTTTTTGTCGGCCACTTGGGTCGCTTAGCTTAGCCATCCAGCGACCTTGGTGCACGTCTTTTTTTCTTTGCATCATGTGCTGTTTGGGGACTATTTTTTGAAGTGCCATCCTGTCTGACACTGCAGTGCCACTCCTAGATGGGCCAGGTGTTTGTGTCGGCCACTTGGGTTGCTTAGCTTAGTCATCCAACGACCTCGGTGCAAATTTTAGGACTAATAATAATATTGTGAGGTGAGAGGTGTTCAGAATAGACTGGAAATGAGTGGTAATTATGGTTATTGAGGTTAATAATACTATGGGATCAAAATGACCCCCAAATTCTATGATTTAAGCTGTTTTTGAGGGTTTTTTGTAAAAAAAACACCCGAATCCAAAACACACCCGAATCCGACAAAAAAATTTCAGGGAGGTTTTGCCAAAACGCGTCCGAATCCAAAACACGGCCGCGGAACCGAATCCAAAACCAAAACACAAAACCCGAAAAATGTCCGGTGCACATCACTAATATATATATATAGAAAACACATGTTTGCACACTCCTATTTTTAACACAACCTGTGGGGTGCGTCCTTATTCCCCTGCTAAATACAGGGATAGATAAGAACAAACACAAGCCGCACTCTCCACTAGAATGTTCTTAGAACTCTTTAATCACATCACCTCTCATATATGGCAGAGAGATTATTCATTGATTTACAGATTTTGCAATATTATCTCAGCAATACAGATTTTTTCACATATAAGTTACATTGGATATCATATGGCTTTTACACGTCATATAGCAACAACATGATTGATCTGCCTCGCAAAGCAAAGCTTATACTCATCCGGAACAAAAAGTCCTCAGTATCCACCCAAGTAACATGTAACAGCTGCGGGTGGAGGGGGGCAGATGCGGGGGGCCCGGATGGGGAAGGGTCGGGAGGTGCTGCGGGTGGGGGAGGGCAGAGGAGTGGGGGCTGCAGATGGGGGAGGGGTCCGGAGGCACTGCAGGTGGGGGAGGGGCAGGGGTGCCACGGGTGGGGGAGGGGCAGGTGCGGGGATGTTGCGGATGGGTGAGGGGTTCCGGAGGTGCTGTGGGATCGGAAGGGGCGGGGGTGCTGGGAGTGGGGTAGGGGGTCTGGAGGCGCTGCAGGTGGTGTAGGGGCAGGTGCGGAGGTGCCGTTGGTGGGGGAGGGGTGGGTGAGGGGGGGACCGTGGATGGAGGAGGGTGTCTGCAGATGATGCGGGTGGAGGGGGGCAGGTGTGGGGGGAGACATATATGGGGGGTGGATGGTGGAGGGGGTCTGGAGGTGCTGTGGGTGGTGGAGGGGCGTGGGAGTGGGAGCCGCGGGTGGTGTAGGGGGTCTGGAGGCACAGCGTGTGGGGGAGGGGTGGAGTGCCGCATGAGGTGGAGGGGAAGGTGTGGTGCATTGGGGAGGGGTCTGGAGGTGCTGTGGGTACTGTACCTGGCAAAAAGGTAGTTGGAGGGTATGCAGTAACAGGGCCAGGACAGGGGTGACAGGGTCAGAACAGGGGTGACGGGGCCAGGACAGGGGCGACCGGGCCAGGACAGAAATGAAAGGGACAGGATAGGGGTGACAGGGCCAGGGTAGGGGCTGCAGGACCAGGACAGGGGTGACAGGGTCAGGATAGGGTTGACAGGGCAAGCACAGGGGTGACAGGGCCAGGATAGGGGTAACAGGGCCAGGATAAGGGTGACAGGGCCAGGATAAGGGTGAAAGGGCCAGGATAAGGGTGACAGGGCAAGGCCTGGGGTGACAGGGCAAGGCCAGGGGTGACAGGGACATGACAGAACACAGGGCACGGGAGAGATTGGTATTAGGGACAAAACAATGGTGACAGACAGATGTGTCTTACCGGAGTCACTGCTACTGGCTGCTGCTGTTCCACTCCAACCTATTGGGATCTGCTGCTGCTGGTGACTTGGCATGGCTGACTCTCTCAGGCTGGAGTCCTGCTTCCTCTGCCTGTCCGCATCCCTCCCCCCCACTCCTCAGTCACACACAGCGGACCTCGCGGCTGCCAGGCACTGTGGTAAGGGGAGACTGGGAGTGACTGGTTAGCCCCCAGGAGACGCTGCAGCTGGAGGGAGTCGGAGCCTGCAAGCAGCGCGGACTTCTGTAGCGCTGCCCGCCGCCTAAAGTGTGTGAAGGAGCTGGGCACACCTCACTGCGGGCGGCAACTCTGCAGCTAGCGGTGGGGTTGCCGGGGCTGGAGATAACAGAGGCAGTACAGAACCTGCACAGCGGCAGGTGCCCCACAAAACTACAGCTAAGAAGCGTGTGCCAGAAAGTGACGCTCCTCCGTGCCAGAGAGACCCTGCTGAGTTTGCTGATGTGGGGGGGTCAAGTACACAGTGAGCCAGTGCCCGTCTGTCTGTACGGCATACCCCCTCACACACCCCCATACCTCCCAACTGTCCCGATTTTCGCAGGGACAGTGCCATTTTTTTGGGTCTGTCCCGCTGTCCCACCCGCGGGCCGCAGTGTCCCACGGTGGGGGGGTCAGTTGGGAAGCTCCTGTACTCACTGTTCTGCTTAGCAGAGCAGCGGTGAATAGACTCTGTGCGCATGCGCACAGCGTCTATTTAGTGGAGACAGGAGGATAGGGGGCATCAGGGGTACGGATTAAGGGGGGGTTCCGGCAGCAGAGCCGGATTAAGGGGGGACCCAGGGGGTATATACCGCGGGCCCCACAGTTTTAGGGGGCCCCCTGGCTGGAGTAGCTCTGTCCCAGCTCTGAAGCTCCCCCGTCCTGCCAGCAGCAGCATTGTGCTACAGTCAGCACACGCTGCTGCGTGTTGGCAGGTATGTGGTGTTGCAGAGAGGCAGCAGCCTCCCTGCTTTCTTCTGCCTGTGCGGGTGTGTAGGGGGAGCGACCACCCCTTCTGGACTTACCCCTAGGTGAGGGGCCAAAATACCATTAAAAAAATAAAAATAAATCACGGAATTTGCATAAGGGGGCGTGGTCATACGGGCACAATTAGGTCACGCCCCCAAACCCATAGCAGTCACAGCAATGAGATAGGGCTCCTCTGTCTCAAGTGCCCTGGGCCCCCCCCGGACTCATAATCTGCCCCTGGGGGCATGCCAGCAGCTCACAGAGCGCTGGGCATGCCCCCTCACTGACGAAAATGGGGGCATGGCTCACGATCGTGGGTCCTCCCACGAAGCCATGCCCCCTTTTCGCCGCGCGTGTGTCCCTCCTTCTGCCTGAAGAAAGCTGGGAGGTATGCACCCCTCCCTGTGCCATGCCCATACCATCTGCTTCTGCTCCTAGTCTACTATAGATTTAGCCTGATCTGTGACTCATTTGACTAACTCCGCCCAGTGTTGTGACTCCACCCAGAGTTAGCAAATGAGGCACAAAGTCACAGATGTGGGCTATTACATAGGAGATGCTCTTTCACCATCAGCTGTACTGCATAAAGGGCCTGGCTCGTGTTTGTACAGTAAGTGAAGCAAAATAGCAAGCAA
This sequence comes from Pseudophryne corroboree, assembly GCF_028390025.1. Taxonomy (NCBI): domain Eukaryota; kingdom Metazoa; phylum Chordata; class Amphibia; order Anura; family Myobatrachidae; genus Pseudophryne; species Pseudophryne corroboree. Next base: position 224,532,552 of record NC_086452.1, on the reverse strand, counting down.
CTGGACAAAACCATTTTGCACTGCTGCGGCGACAGATGTAACACGCAGAGAGAATTAGATTTGGGTAGTTTCTGTTCAAACTGAAATCTAAAGCTGTCTAGTATTTGTGGCTACATGCAAAAGCAGCCACTAATTACCCTGAACAGAAAAAATAAAACACAACGAAATATAAACCTCTCCAAACATGTAAAATCAGCCCCACCTGCAATGCAGCATGTTTTGCCCAGTTGCTTGCTTTTTCTGCTTTACTTACAAACATGGGGGGTAATTCCAAGTTGATTGCAGCAGGATTTTTGATAGCAATTGGGCAAAACCATGTGCACTGCAGGGGAGGCAGATATAACATGTGCAGAGAGAGTTAGATTTGGGTGGGGTGTGTTCAGTCTGCAATCTAATTTGCAGTGTAAAAATAAAGCAGCCAGTATTTACCCTGCACAGAAATAAAATAACCCACCCAAATCTAACTCTTTCTGCACATGTTATATCTGCCTCCCCTGCAATGCACATGGTTTTGCCCAATTGCTATCAAAAATCCTGCTGCGATCAACTTGGAATTACCCCCATAAAGCAGTCCCAAAGTCTCCAGGAGTAATTGTGCACCAAGGGCCAGATTTAAAATGGGACTACACCCTAGGCTGCCACATAAAAATAGGCCCATTATCATGACAGCATGATGATGACAGTCGCCCAGCTGGGCACACTGTCGGATTTAAAAAATTTTTTTTTTAATTTTTATATCTATTTTCCCCATAAAATTGTGTGAAGATGGTAGACTACAATGTCCAGAAATACAAGCAAGGGATAGAGGTAAGAGGCCTCAAAAACAGAAAGTCATAGCCAGGCTCAGTCCTCTTATAACGTTTTTGGGTTTCTATATACAGTAGGTTGAAGAATTCATAAAAGGGGGAACAAACATTACACACCCCTGGCAACTAGCATTAACCCTGGCAACTAGTATTACACACCCCTGGCAGTGAGTATTACCGCTGGCAATGCGCACTACCCCTGGCAACAAGCATGACACAGGTCCCAAAGCATGAAACCCCTGGCAACGAGCATGGATCCCAGAGAAAGAAACCCCTGGCAACGAACATAACACCCAGCCCATGAAACCCCTGGCAATGAGCATGACAGTGCGTGAAATCCTTGGCAACAATCAGTTAATTTAAAAGTAATCAGAAGCTTCACTCTAGGGCATAATGTATCATGGGCATTACTGTGTGGGGCTTAATATGGTGGAATTTATTTTCTGCCCTGTGGTGACTGAGGTCTGTTGGTGCAGGATCAAAAACTTGGGTGTAAGGTAGTCTTTTCCTGCGAGACCATGCGCATTTTAGTGAGATCACGCCCATTTTAAGCAAGGCCACACACCCTCACCAGCAGGCGTTACAGGCTTGAGCACCCACCAGCAAAAACATAAATCTGCACCTCTGCTTGTAGGTAGGATCATCTCAAATAAAGAGAAACAAACAGTGGTACAGTGGGGCAGTAGGAATGGTGTAATAACATTACTGCCTCACAGCACTGGGGTCATGGGTTTGATTCCTACCACGGCCCTGTTAGTGTTTGTATATTCTCCCCATACTTGTATGGGTACTCTGGTTTCCTCCCACAATCATAGAATATACTGGTAGTTTCTGTGTCGGACTGGAGCCTGAAGGGCCCACCGGGGGAATGCAGTGAAAGGGGCCCATACTTAGGGGTGTGGCCAGCCTACAAAGGGGGTGTGGCCAACCCCCACAGAGGCTTGAAATACACAATAGACTTGTGCAGTGTGATGCAACATATCTACCATGCATTTCCCCTGTACCCCTGTGGGCCAGTCCGACCCTGGGTAGTTTAATTGGCTCCCAACAAAAATGATCCCTAGTGTGGACGTGTGCATGGGCAGACTAGATGGGCCAAGTGGTTCTTATTAAAATACGGTAATAGAACCAACAATAGTATAATATTGTAAGACAATTTAATGGAAAAGATAATTATTGTATGTACATAAATTAAGAAATATTAAGCTTAACTGGAATGGTCTCAAAATGATAATGTCTGCCAACAGTATCCAGCAGGAAAATCCCAAATATCTATTGGGGACTATTAGGACTTACCTGCAGGATACTGTTGTTGGAGCTAGCAATAAGGTATGAGGCTCCTGAAAGGTGGTGTGGATGTAGTACTGTAGGTTTGAAATTATCATCACAGAGAACTATTTACACAAAGGATTCATAACATTTAATGATCTGTAAATATGGGGGGGGGGCACCCTGGGCACCCAATCTCAGGGAACCTTAACGTACCAAGAATGAGGCAGGACTGATAAGGGTTGTGCAAAAAAAAAAAAAAGGATATGGCTGTGTTGTAAGCAGCACACAGAGCAAGACTGGATCAGCAATAGATGAGGGGGGAGAGAAGGTAGACGAAGGAAGGATGATTAAAGAAAGTTAATTTTAAGTATAATCAGTTAGATACGATAATTGTGATTATGAGTATGTGACATGGTTAATGTTCTTTATGGGGTTAATGAGGGTGAAAATAAGGGAGTTAATATAGTGAATTGGAAGCAAACGGGCGGATTGGGATGGAAAACCAGCCCAGGAAAAATAAGATTTTAAACCTACCAGTAAATCTTTCCCCCCTAGTCCGTAGAGGATGCTGGGGACTCCGTAAGGACCATGGGGTATAGACGGGCTCCGCAGGAGACATGGGCACTCTAAAGACTTTAGATGGGTGTGCACTGGTTCCTCCCTCTATGCCCCTCCTCCAGACCTCAGTTAGAGAACTGTGCCCAGAGGAGACGGACAGTACGAGGAAAGGATTTTTGTTAATCTAAGGGCAAGATACATACCAGCCCACACCATCCACACCGTACAACTCGGTACATACGAACCAGTTAACAGTATGAAAGAAAACAGCATCAGCCAGAGACTGATCAAAACTGTAAAATAACCCTTATGTAAGCAATAACTATATACACGTCTTGCAGAATTTTGTCCGCACTGGGACGGGCGCCCAGCATCCTCTACGGACTAAGAGAAAAAGATTTACCGGTAGGTTTAAAATCTTATTTTCTCTTACGTCCTAGAGGATGCTGGGGACTCCGTAAGGACCATGGGGATTATACCAAAGCTCCAGACCGGGCGGGAGAGTGCGGATGACTCTGCAGCACCGATTGAGCAAACATAAAGTCCTCCTCAGCCAAGGTATCAAACTTGTAGAATTTAGCAAAAGTGTTTGAACCCGACCAAGTTGCCGCTCGGCAAAGCTGTAAGGCCGAGACGCCTCGGGCAGCCGCCCAAGAAGAGCCCACCTTCCTAGTGGAATGGGCCTTTACCGAATTAGGTAACGGCAATCCAGCCATAGAATGAGCCTGCTGAATTGTGTTACAGATCCAGCGAGCAATAGGGGTATATGCAATTCCGGGCGAATTGCGGCAATTTTTCGCCCGTTTTTAAATTCGACACAATTCGACCGTCGAATTCCAGCCGGCGGGTGCCGGAATTCGACATATTCAATAAAAAACGGATTTGACAGTCCCGCTGTCGAAAAACGGACCAATTGACGGATTTTGAATCGACTTTTCAGATGGTACAAAACACGGTAAAAACCCCCCAAAAAATTGCGTGGGGTCCCCCCTCCTAAGCATAACCAGCCTCGGGCTCTTTGAGCCGGTCCTGGTTGCAAAAATACGGGGGGAAAAATGACAGGGGATCCCCCGTATTTTAACAACCAGCACCGGGCTCTGCGCCTGGTCCTGGTGCAAAAAATACGGGGGACAAAAAGAGTAGGGGTCCCCCGTATTTTTTGTACCAGCACCGGGCTCCACTAGCTGGACAGATAATGCCACAGCCGGGGGACACTTTTATACCGCTCCCTGCGGCCGTGGCATTAAATACCCAACTAGTCACCCCTGGCCGGGGTACCCTGGAGGAGTGGGGACCCCTTCAATCAAGGGGTCCCCCACAGCCACCCAAGGGCCAAGGGTGAAGCCCGAGGCTGTCCCCCCATCCAAGTGCTGCGGATGGGGGGCTGATAGCCATGTGTAAAAATGAACGAATATTGTTTTTTGCAGAAGAACTACAAGTCCCAGCAAGCCTCCCCCGCAAGCAGGTACTTGGAGAACCACAAGTACCAGCATGCGGGGGGGGAACGGGTCCACTGGTACCTGTAGTTCTTCTGCAAAAAAAAGACCCAATTAAAAACAGGACACGCACACCGTGAAAATACAACTTTATTTCACACATGCCGACACATACATACTTACCTATGTTGACACGCCGACTGCCACGTCTCCAAGGTCGAAGAATCCGGGGTACTTGAAAATAAAATGATATACTCACCTAAATCCAGTGTCCTGTGATATTTGTAATCCACGTACTTGGCAAAACAAAAAAAACGCATACCCGATCCACACGGACTGAATGGGGTCCCATGTTTACACATGGGACCCCTTTCCCCGAATGCAGAGACCCCCGTGACTGCTGTCACAGAAGGTCCCTTCAGGCAATCAGGGAGCGCCACGTCGTGGCACTCTCCTGATTGGCTGTATGCGCGTCTGAGCTGTCAGACGCGCATCGCACAGCCCCCTCCATTATCTTCAATGGTGGGAACTTTGCGACCGCAAAGTTCCCACCATTGAAACTAATGGAGGTGCTGTGTGATGCGCTGTCTGCCAGCTCAGACGCGCATAGGGAATCAGGAGAGTGCCAGGACGTGGCGCTCCCTGATTGCCTGAAGGGACCCTCTGTGACAGGAGTCATAGGGGGTCTCAGCATTCTGGGAAAGGGGTCCCATGTATAAACATGGGACCCCTTTCAGTCAGTGTGGATCAGGTAAATGCGTTTTTTTATTTTGCCAAGTACATGGATTACAAATATCACTGGACACTGGATTTAGGTGAGTACAATTTTATTTTCAGGTACACCCTGTGGATTCTACTTGGACAAGTGGACCGAACGTTGTGTCAACATAGGTAAGTATGTGTGTGTGTCGACATGTATGTAATAAAGTTGTACTTTCAAGGTGTGCGTGTCCTGTTTTTATTTGGGTATTTTTTTTTGCAGTAGAACTACAGGTACCAGCGGGCCCGTTTCCCCCCCCCCCCCCCGCATGCTGGTACTTGTGGTTCTCAAAGTACCAGCTTGCGGGGGAGGCTTGCTGGGACTTGTAGTTCTTCTGCAAAAAACAATATTCTTTCATTTTACTCAAGGCTATCAGCCCCCCATCCGCAGCCCTTGGATGGGGAGGACAGCCTCGGGCTTCACCCCTGGCCCTTGGGTGGCTGGGGGGGACCCCTTGATTGAAGGGGTCCCCACTCCTCCAGGGTACCCCGGCCAGGGGTGACTAGTTGGGTATTTAATGCCACGGCCGCAGGGAGCGGTATAAAAGTGTCCCCCGGCTGTGGCATTATCTGTCTAGCTAGTGGAGCCCGGTGCTGGTACAAAAAATACGGGGGACCCCTACTCTTTTTGTCCCCCGTATTTTTTGCACCAGGACCAGGCGCGGAGCCCGGTGCTGGTTGTTAAAATACGGGGGATCCCCTGTCATTTTTTCCCCCGTATTTTGGCAACCAGGACCGGCTCAAAGAGCCCGAGGCTGGTTATGCTTAGGAGGGGGGACCCCACGCAATTTTTTTCCGGGTTTTTAACCCATTCCATTAAAAAATATATATATTTTAAAAAATACATAAATAATACTTGTGCCTCCTAAATAGACAAACCAAGTACCTAATCCCTTCTAATATAAATAGATATGCTATTAGCAATAAAAAAACCACAAAAAAACATGTTTTTAAATTTTTTTATTACATTCCGCCAGCAAAGTGAGGCGGATTGAAAATGACGAATTTACTGTCAAAAAGCACTGTTGTCGAATTTACATTCTTCAATTGAATATACTTTTGTCGAAAAGCCGCATTTGTACCATTGCAGATATGTCGAATTTGTCAAATGTCGAATTTCAAAAAGTCGAATTTGAAAAGTCTGTTTTTTTGACAAAAAGTACTGTATTGCATTGTCGAATTTTTTTTTTGGGCGAAAAAGTCCAGTTTTTCGACATTTTCGGGAATTCGACCGCAATTGCATATACCCCAATGTCTGTTTAGAAGCAGGAGCGCCAAGCTTGTTGGCTGCATACAGGACAAACAGTGCCTCTGTTTTCCCAACCCGAGCCATCCTGGCTACATAAATCTTTAAGGCCCTGACTACATCAAGGGACTTGGAATCCTCCAAGTCACCTGTATCCACAGGCACCACGATAGGTTGGTTCATATGAAAAGATGAAACCACCTTAGGCAAAAATTGAGGACGAGTCTTTAATTCTGCTCTATCCACATGGAAAATCAGATAGGGGCTCTTGTGTGACAAAGCCGCCAATTCGGACACCCGCCGTGCAGATGCCAAGGCCAACAACTTGACCACCTTCCAAGTGAGAAATTTTAAATCCACCGTTTGAAGAGGCTCAAACCAGTGAGATTTTAGGAACTGTAACACCATGTTAAGGTCCCATGGTGCCACTGGGGGCACAAAAGGAGGCTGAATGTGCAGCACTCCCTTTACAAAAGTCTGGACTTCTGGGAGAGAAGCCAATTCCTTCTGCAAGAAAATTGATAGGGCCGAAATCTGTACCTTAATGGAGCCTAACTTTAGGCCCATATCCACTCCTGTCTGTAGAAAGTGGAGAAAACGGCCCAGATGGAAATCTTCAGTAGGAGCATTCTTGGTTTCACACCAAGATACATACTTCCTCTAGATGCGGTGATAATGTTTTGCCGTCACCTCCTTCCTAGCCTTAATCAGAGTAGGGAGGACTTCCCCCGGAATACCTTTCCCCGCTAGGATTTTGTGTTCAACCGCCACGCCGTCAAATGTAACCGCGGTAAGTCTTGGAACACGCAGGGCCCCTGCTGCAATAGGTCTTCCCTGAGAGGAAGAGGCCACGGATCTTCTGTGAGCATTTCCTGAAGATCTGAATACCAGGCCCTTTGAGGCCAATCCGGAACAATGAGTATTGTCTGCACTCTTTTTCGTCTTATGATTCTCAGTATTTTTGAGATGAGCGGAAGAGGAGGGAACACATAGACCGACTGAAACACCCATGGTGTCACCAGGGCATCCACCGCTACTGCCTGAGGGTCCCTTGACCTGGCACAATACCTCCGAAGCTTCTTGTTGAGGGGTGACGCCATCATGTCTATTTGTGGAAGTCCCCACTGACTTGTTATCTCTGCAAAAACTTCTTGATGAAGTCCCCACTCTCCTGGATGGAGATCGTGTCTGCTGAGGAAGTCTGCTTCCCAGTTGTCCACTCCCGGAATGAAGATTGCTGACAGAGCGCTTGCGTGATTTTCTGCCCAGCGAAGAATCCTGGTGGCTTCCGCCATTGCCACTCTGCTCCTTGTCCCGCCTTGGCGGTTTACATGAGCCACAGCTGTGACGTTGTCTGATTGAATCAGAACCGGTAGGTCGCGAAGAAGAGTCTCCTCTTGTCGTAGGCTGTTGTATATGGCCCTCAATTCCAGTACGTTGATGTGTAGACAAGCCTCCTGGTTTGACCATAGTCCCTGAAAATGTATTCCTTGTGTGACTGCACCCCATCCTCGGAGGCTCGCGTCCGTGGTCACCAGAACCCAGTCTTGAATGCCGAACCTGCGACTTTCGAGAAGGTGAGCACTCTGCAGCCACCACAGGAGAGACACCCTGGCCCTGGGGGACAGGCTTATTTTCTGATGTATCTGTAGATGGGACCCCGACCACTTGTCCAGAAGGTCCCACTGAAACGTCCTCTCATGAAACCTGCTGAAGGGGCTGGCCTTGTAGGTCACCACCATTTTTCCCAGTACTCGAGTGCATTCATGGACTGACACTTTTTCCCCCCCGGTTTTAACAGGTCTCTGACCATGTTCTGGAGTTCCTGGGCTTTTTCCATCGGGAGAAAAACCATCTTTTGTTCCGTGTCCAGAATCATGCCTAAGAAAGATAGCCGAGTCGTTGGAATCAACTGTGACTTTGGTAGATTAAGAATCCAGCCATGCTGCTGCAGCATTCTCAGGGAGAGTGACACGCTTTTCTGCAATTGATCTCTCGATCTTGCTTTTATCAGGAGAACGTCCAAGTACGGGATAATTGTGACTCCCTGCCTGCGCAGGAGCATCATCATTTCCGCCATTACCTTGGTGAAAATCCTCGGGCCGTGGAAAGCCCAAACGGCAACGTCTGAAACTGGTAATTACAGTCCTGTACAGCGAATCTCAGGTACGCCTGATGAGGGGGATATATGGGTACATGAAGGTATGCATCCTTTATGTCTAGTGACACCATAAAATCCCCCCCCTCCAGGCTGGAGATAACTGCCCGGAGCGATTCCATCTTGAATTTGAACTGTTTCAAGTACAGGTTTAGGGATTTTAGATTTAGAATGGGTCTGACCGAGCCATCCGGTTTCGGGACCACAAACAGGGTTGAATAGTACCCCTTCCCCTGTTGAACTAGGGGCACCTTGACAATCACTTGTTGTTGACAAAATTTTTGAATTGCAGCTAAAACTATCTCCCTTTCTGGGGGAGAAGCTGGTAAAGCTGATTTGAAAAATCGGCGAGGAGGCACGTCTTCGAATTCCAGCTTGTAGCCTTGGGATACAATTTCCATCGCCCAAGGATCCACGTCTGACTGAACCCAGACCTGGCTGAAGAGTCGAAGACATGCCCCCACCGGTGCGGACTCCCTCAGTGGAGCCCCAGCGTCATGCAGTGGATTTAGTAGAAGCCGGGGAGGACTTCTGCTCCTGGGAACTAGCCGTAGCAGGCATTTTTTCCCTCTACCCTTACCTCTGGCGAGGAAGGAAGAGCCCCGATCTCTTCTGGACTTATGCGACCGAAAGGACTGCATCTGATATTGCGGTGTTTTCTTTTGCTGTGGGGGAACATAAGGTAAAAAGGTAGATTTACCCGCGGTAGCTGTGGAAACCAGGTCCGCGAGACCTTCCCCAAATAAAACCTCACCCTTGTAAGGCAAAACTTCCATATGTCTCTTTGAGTCGGCATCACCCGTCCATTGACGGGTCCACAGGGCGCGCCTAGCAGAAATCGCCATGGCGTTGGCTCTTGAACCTAACAGCCCAACGTCTCTGGAAGCGTCTCTCATATATAAGACTGCATCTTTAATATGACCTAAGGTCAATAAAATGCTATCCCTATCTAGGGTATCAATGTCAGATGACAAGGTATCTGCCCAAGCTGCTACAGCGCTACAAACCCAAGCCGACACTATTGCCGGTCTGAGCAAGGCACCCGTATGTGCATAAATTGATTTTAAGGTAGTTTCCTGTTTGCGATCAGCAGGATCCTTGAGGGCTGCCGTATCTGGAGACGGTAGCGCCACCTTTTTGGACAAGCGCGTTAAAGCCTTGTCCACCTTGGGCGAGGATTCCCACCGTAACCTGTCCTGTGCAGGGAAAGGATACGCCATAAGAATTCTCTTGGGAATCTGCAGTTTCTTGTCTGGAGTTTCCCAAGCCTTTTCAAATAACGCGTTCAGCTCATGAGATGGGGGAAAGGTTACCTCAGGTCTCTTTTCCTTAAACATGCATACCCTCGTGTCAGGGACAGAGGGGTCATCTGTGATATGTAAAACATCTTTTATTGCAATAATCATATAATGAATACTTTTGGCCACCCTTGGGTGTAACCTCGCATCATCGTAGTCGACACTGGAGTCAGAATCCGTGTCGGTATCAGTCTCTGCTACTTGGGACAGGGGACGTTTCTGAGACCCTGGAGGGCCCTGTGATACAGCCAAAGCCATGGCTTGACTCCCTGACTTTTCTCTGGACTCTGCTTTGTCCATTCTCTTATGTAATAAAGACACATTTGCATTTAAAACATTCCACATATACAGCCAATCAGGTGTCGGCGTCGCCGACGGAGACACCACAATCATCTGCTCCACCTCCTCCTTAGATGAACCTTCCGCTTCAGACATGCTGACACACACGTACCGACACCCCCACACACTCAGGGATATATATATATATATATATATAAAAATATGGAGACAGTCCCCCAATAAGGCCCTTTGGAGAGACAGAGAGAGAGTATGCCAGCACACACCCAGCGCCACCGGATACTGGAATAAAATCCCAGTCAGTACAGCGCTTTTATAAATATACTCACTGCGCCAATAAATGTGCCCCCCCCCTCTTTTTTGCCCTCTGTATGTTCAGCAGGGGAGAGTCCGGGGAGCCAGCTTCTCTGCAGCGTGCTGTGGAGAAAATGGCGCTGGTTAGTGCTGAGGGATCAAACTCCGCCCCCTCACCGGCGGGCTTCGATCCCGCTCAAATCTTTATACTGGCGGGGGTTTTTGCCATATACTGCCTCCGCAGTATATATCTCTGCCAGTGTCCCTAAAAGGTTAATAATTGCTGCCCAGGGTGCCCCCCCTGCACCCTGCACCCATACAATGCCGCCAGTGTGTATGTGTTGGGAGCAATGGCACGCAGCGTTACCGCTGCGCGTTACCTCATAGAAGATCCGAAGTCTTCTGCCGCCTTTGAAGTCTTCTTTCTTCTCATACTCACCCGGCTTCTATCTTCCGGCTCTGTGAGGAGGACGGCGGCGCGGCTCCGGGACGAATCGCGAGGGTGAGACCTGCGTTCCGACCCTCTGGAGCTAATGGTGTCCAGTAGCCTAAGAAGCAGAGCCTATCATTTAAGTAGGTCTGCTTCTCTCCCCTTAGTCCCACGATGCAGGGAGCCTGTTGCCAGCAGTGCTCCCTGAAAATAAAAAACCTAACAAAAGTCTTTTACAGAGAAACTCAGTAGAGCTCCCCTGCAGTGCACCCAGTCTCCTCTGGGCACAGGATCTAACTGAGGTCTGGAGGAGGGGCATAGAGGGAGGAGCCAGTGCACACCCATCTAAAGTCTTTAGAGTGCCCATGTCTCCTGCGGAGCCCGTCTATACCCCATGGTCCTTACGGAGTCCCCAGCATCCTCTAGGATAGGGGTGGGCAACATACGGCCCGCGGGCCGGATGCGGCCCGCAAACCGATCCTGCCCGGCCCGCTACCTCCCACCAGTGCGCAATCACAAGTGGCCCGACAGGCTGAGCTGTTTGTGATTGCGCTGCAGCACCTCCAAACCTGCTGCCGGCGCCGCTGAGGAAATCCTGGGCGCGGGTCTCGCGGTCGAGTCACGTGATGCCTCACGTCAGCCGGTCTGAGGCTGACGGCAGCATCCAGCAGCAATGCCTCCTATTGCAGAGAGGCTGGCTGAACGTACAGTAGGGGGAGCTAGCTGCAGAAGCAGCATGCAGCTCCTCCCAGGCAGATCTCCCAGTGGTGCTTTGCAAGAGAGCTGGCCGGACCATGTGCCGGTGAACAAATGTCCGTGGTGTGTGTCAGGTGCGGGTGGCTTTCTTTTCCTGCTGGCCAGGTGAGGCTCTGTGCTAATGCTGTTTGTTTAACTGTGTGTGTGTGTGTGAAATGTCTAACGCAGGGGAGGATGGTGTGTGTTTGTGTTTCACTGGGGGTCATCTGTGTCATGTTTCACTGGGGGAAGGAGTGTGTGTGTTTTACTGGGGGTCTGTCTTGTTTCACAAGTGGGGAGGGAGTGTGTGTGTGTCACTCGTGGGGAGGGGGTCTGTCATGTTTCACTGGGGGTGTGTGTGTTTTACTCGGGGTCTATCATGTTTCACAAGTGGGGAGTGTGTGTGCTTCACTCGTGGGGAGGGGGTCTGTCATGTTTCACTGGTGGGGAGGGTGTGTGTGTTTCATGGGGGGGTTACTGAGGGTCTGTCGTGTTTCATTGGTAGAGGGGGGGTGTATGTTTCACTGGGGTCTGTGTCATGTCTCACTGGCGGGGAGTGGGGTGTCATGTTTCACATGGGGGTCTGTGTTTGTCATGTTTTACTGGGTGGGGGGAGAGTGTGTCATGTTTCACTGGGAATCTGCGTGTATCGTTTAACTGTGGGGGGAGGGTTTGCGTCTGTCCTGGTTCACGGGGGGGGGGGGGGGGGTGTCTATGTTTCCCTGGGAGTCTGCTTCATGTTTCACTTACTTTGGGGGTGGGGTGGTGTGTGTTTGTGTCATGTTCCACTGGGTGTGTGTGTTCGTTTTTTTGACATGTTCCACTGAGAAAGGGGAGCACGGATATCTTTTATTTACCACACTATGGGGTAAATATATGAAACTACGATATGGCGGAGGTAGTGGTATTCACGCACGTTATGTCCGGGTCACTCGACCCGGACTATTCCAACTCAACCCTTTTACACCAGCCAGCAACACGGGTTATGCGCGCTCATGTGCAATAACCCGTGTTACTAGCTGGTGGTGTAAAAGTGGTATAAGTATTTGGAAACCCCCCTTTCAAAATCCTGCGTTTGCCACTGAGGTTGTGTCTGCCGCGGTTGAGGCAGCTGCGTAGTCCTAACGTGAGAGTGGGAGACTGGCTGCTGGGCTGGCTGCCTGTAGCTTCTGCAGCTCCTCAGGTAGTTCTCGCATGGGGTTTTAATGGAGCCGGACGAGGTGCAAGGGTAGCGCCAAAGGAGAACAGGCTGAACCAGTGACTGGCTGTCTCCGGTGCTCTCACTGACTGCAGTATTAGTCAGTTCTGTGCCTCACAAATCGGGGAGACTCGGTCGACGGGTGGGGAGAGGGGAGGTAATTTATAATAAATTAAGATGGCTGGGTGTGGCACATACTGCCCCTATCATGCTGCTAATATTATCAATAACAGCATAATACTGGGTGATGTATTTGTTTTCAGCACTGTTTTGTTTTCTGTTGGGATTTTTTTTAAATACTGGCTTATAGTGGTTTTTATACATTGTATGTTTATTTGTGGTGCGGGGAAAGGGGGGGGGGAGCGGCCCTCCGATATTCATTAGAAACTGTTCGGTGGCCCCCCAGCTTAAATAATTGCCCACCCCTGCTCTAGGACGTAAGAGAAATTATGGAAGCAGCCTTTATGGAGGCGGGTCTATTGAGAAGGTGGGGTCTGTCGAGGTGGAACTGACGTGGCCTTCTTTGCATCTTTAGCTGCAGTTGGGTCCACCACTTCATGCTAATGTCACTACAAAGCTGTCACCATTGGTTGCACCTTCTGCTAGGTGCAGATCATCCATCTGAGTATGGCCTCCAAGGTTAGCAATTCAGCATCTCTGCACCAAGCCACTTTTAGCAACAAGACTGCAAAATTCCCATACTGCACTACACCTGCATCTGATTAGCCAACGCCCTGTAACAACACGGGAATGCCCAACACTAGGCACTTCTTTGTGGCTGTTAATCTGTGCTACACCTCTACGAGCACCATCAGATTTATAGTATCTGCCATGCAACTCCGACAGAAAACATCTCTACTGCATCCAACATCGCTACTGGTCAGACTCAGAATCAGGCCCATAATGCTTTATACCATGCCATAGTGGTGCTTGCTATATAACTATACAACAAAAGGGACAGTAGATAATAATTCACACACATTTTCTTATATACAATTGGGTGCAGGGTCAGAATGAACAAACAGGTACTTCCTCAGCTCCAAGAAGGCCCATGAGCAAGCAGAGACCAGTACTCCAGATTCTGCATCCAACTGTACTCACAAAATGTATTTGTGGGCAAGCAAAGCCATCCAATCAAGTAATTTTCAATGTATACGTACTGTATTAGCAATACAACTTGAGAATTAACATCAAGGCATAGGCTATTCACAAGCACACAGTCAAATCCCCTGCCAACAGCTGTTTTGGTTCGCTACCACCTTCATCAAGGGTCTGCCATACTATGCCCTTTCAATACATATCTTAAATAGTCCCACAGTTAAAATAAGTATGCTCAACTGCACCTGAACAAACTCATAAACAGGCTGGATCGTTGTGATTCCACTTCCGGTTGGCAGAACCAACAAACCTTTCCACGGTTGGTCTCGAAGCAGAGGCTCCGCTTGGCTTAGGGCATTGTATATGGCCCTTAGTTCTAGGATATTTATGTGCAGACAAGTCTCCTGACTTGACCACAGCCCTTGGAAGTTTCTTCCCTGAGTGACTGCCCCCCAACCTCGGAGGCTTGCATCCGTGGGCACCAGGACCCAGTCCTGTATGCCGAACCTGCGGCCCTCGAGGAGGTGAGCCCTCTGCAGCCACCACAGAAGAGACACCCTTGCCCTGGGGGCCAGGGTGATCAGCCGGTGCATCTGAAGATGCGATCTGGACCACTTGTCCAACAGATCCCACTGAAAAATCCTGGCATGGAACCTGCCGAAGGGAATGGCTTCGTATGACGCCACCATCTTTCCCAGGACTCGCGTGCAGTGATGCACCGACACCTGTTTTGGTTTCAGGAGGTCCCTGACCAGAGTCACGAGCTCCTGAGCCTTCTCCTCCGGGAGAAATACCTTCTTCTGGCCTGTATCCAGAATCATGCCCAGGAAGGGCAGACGCTTCGTAGGGATCAGCTGCGACTTTGGAATATTCAGAATCCAGCCGTACTGCCGCAACACTTCCTGAGAGTGTGCTACGCTGATCAGTAATTGCTCCCTGGACCTCGCCTTTATGAGGAGATCGTCCAAGTATGGGATAATTGTAACTCCTTGCTTCCGAAGGAGCACCATCATCTCCGCCATCACCTTGGTAAATATTCTCGGTGCCGTGGACAGGCCAAACGGCAGCGTCTGGAATTGGTAATGACAGTCCTGTACCACAAACCTGAGGTACTCTTGATGAGGCGGATAAATGGGGACATGCAAGTAAGCATCCTTGATGTCCAGAGACACCATGAAATCCCACTCTTCCAGACTTGCAATGACCGCTCTGAGCGATTCCATTTTGAACTTGAATTTCCTCAGATAAATATTCAAGGATTTTAAATTCAAGATGGGCCTGACCGAACCGTCCGGTTTCGGTACCACAAACATAGTGGAATAGTAACCCCTTCCCTGTTGAAGGAGGGGAACCTTTACTACCACCTGCTGGAGGTATAGCTTGTGAATTGCCGCCAGCACTACCTCCCTTTCCATGGGGGAAGCTGGCAAGGCCGATTTTAGGTAACGGTGAGGGGGCGTCACTTCGAACTCCAGCTTGTATCCCTGAGACACAATTTGTATAGCCCAAGGATCCACCTGTGAGCAAACCCACTGGTGGCTGAAATTTCGGAGACGCGCCCCCACCGCTCCTGGCTCCGCCTGTGGAGCCCCAGCGTCATGCGGTGGATTTAGTGGAAGCCGGGGAGGACTTTTGTTCCTGGGAACTAGCTGCATGGTGCAGCTTTTTTCCTCTACCCCTGCCTCTGGCAAGAAAAGATGCCCCTCTGACTTTCTTGCTCTTTTGCGAACGAAAAGGACTGCATTTGGTAATACGGTGCTTTCTTCGGCTGTGAGGGAACATAAGGCAAGAAATTTGACTTCCCTGCTGTAGCAGTGGAAACTAGGTCCGAGAGACCGTCCCCAAATAATTCTTCACCCTTATAAGGCAAAACCTCCATGTGTTTTTTAGAGTCGGCATCCCCTGTCCATTGCCGAGTGCATAAGACCCTTCTGGCAGAAATGGACATTGCGTTTATTCTAGAGCCCAGCAGGCAAATGTCCCTCTGGGCATCGCGCATATATAGGACAGCATCCTTGATATGTCCCAGGGTCAGTAGAACAGTGTCCCTGTCCAGGGTATCTATCTCCTCCGAGAGATTATCAGTCCAAGCTGCTACAGCACTACACATCCAGGCCGAAGCAATTGCTGGCCTCAGTAGAGTACCAGAATGTGTATAAACAGACTTCAGGATAGCTTCCTGCTTTCTATCCGCAGGATCCTTTAGGGCGGCCGTATCCTGAGACGGCAGGGCCACCCTCTTAGATAAGCGTGTCAACGCCTTGTCTACCCTCGGGGAGGATTCCCAGCGTAACCTGTCCGTTGGCGGGAAAGGATACGCCATCAGTAATCTCTTGGAAATTACTACTTTCCTATCAGGTGAATCCCACGCTTTTACACATAATTCATTTACTTCATGTGAAGGGGGAAAAGTCACTTCTTGCTTTTTCTCCCCATACATATAAACCCTCTTGTCAGGGACAGGGTTTTCCTCTGATATGTGCAATATATCCTTAATTGCTATAATCATGTAGCGGATGGCTTTAGTCATTTTAGGCTGCAACTTTGCATCATCGTCATCGACACTGGAGTCAGACTCTGTGTCGGCATCTGTGTCAACCATCTGGGATAGTGGGCGCTTGCGAGACCCTGACGGCCTCTGCATTGTAGGATCAGGCATGGGTTGAGACCCTGACTGTTCCAAGGCTACAGCTTTATCCAACCTGTTATGTAAGGAGCTTACATTATCATTTAACACCTTCCACATATCCATCCAATCAGGTGTCGGCACCGTCGGCGGCGACACCTCATTCACCTGCACTTGTTCTGCCTCCACATATCCTTCCTCATCAAACATGTCGACACTGACGTACCGACACACCGCACACACACAGGGAATGCTCTGACTGAGGACAGGACCCGACAAAGGCTTTTGGGGAGACAGAGAGAGAGTATGCCAGCGCTATATAACCCAGGGATTACACTGTACCTTAGTGATTACCCAGTAGCTGCTGTTTTGTGCCTAAATTTATGTGCCCCCCCCTCTCTTTTTATGTGTTATTTTGCCAAAAGGTACCTTAATTGCTGCCCAGGGCGCCCCCCCCCCCCCCTGCGCACTGCACCCTACAGTGACCGGAATGTGCAGATGTGCTGCGGGAGCAATGGCGCACAGCTGCAGTGCTGTGCGCTACCTTAAGTGAAGACAGGAACTTCTGACGCCGATTTCGATGTCTTCATGCTTCTTCTGCTTCTGTACTTCTGGCTCTGCGAGGGGGACGACGGCGCGGCTCCGGGAACGGACGATCAAGGTTAGGTACCTGTGTTCGATCCCTCTGGAGCTAATGGTGTCCAGTAGCCTAAGAAGCGCAACCTAGCCGCAGTTAGTAGGTTTGCTTCTCTCCCCTCAGTCCCACGTAGCAGAGAGTCTGTTGCCAGCAGAAGCTCTCTGAAAATAAAAAAACCTAAACTAAAATACTTTCTTCTTAGCAAGCTCAGGAGAGCCCACTAAAAGCACCCAGCTCTGGCCGGGCACAGATTCTAACTGAGGTCTGGAGGAGGGGCATAGAGGGAGGAGCCAGTGCACACTAGGTAGTACTAAATCTTTCTTTAGAGTGCCCAGTCTCCTGCGGAGCCCGTCTATTCCCCATGGTCCTTACGGAGTCCCCAGCATCCACTAGGACGTTAGAGAAACATATATTAAAGTGCAAAAAAGCTTCTTTAAAAGAATAAAAGAGCCCAAACTGTCATTGTAGCAACTTCAAGCACATCATTTGGTTAACAATCTCATAATAGTATTTACCACATTTATAATAATTTAATATCACCTATGGAGATTTTATATACATATATATATATATATATATATATATATATAAAAAAAGGAGTGTTTCCCCAGGGAGCTAGTGATTCTACTAGGTATGTCAACAAATGTATCACTTATAATAAAATAGTCATAGGAAATAGACTTATTTATTTTTAAATAAAACTCAGTAAGAAATGAGCTGTATCACATTAAATCCAAAAAGACAGTCAATGTTCCATACATATAATGATGTTGGTAACAATTCAATTCAATCATATGTCAGTATACAATTGATCTTCCTTGAAGAAATGACAAAATCGCTGTCTTAACCCAACGCGTTTCGTCCTACAGACTTCATCAGGGGTATTTTATTTACAATCAAAAAATCACAGTATGGACAAGTAACTTAATATGTCTTCAATAGGCAGGTAAAAACACTTAAAAAGTGATATCGAACTCGATTACACCTCATGAAACATCTCTTTAGCCGAATATTCAATACGACTCATTCTATGTTTGTTTAATGATCCCCACTTGATAAGGTGATTTCTAATAACAACAGTGGTGGAACCAATAGTAATAAGGACAACTCTTAGAGCAGCTTCCCACTAAATCGTATTGAGTTGTGGACAGAAAATCGTAATCGTGCCTCTACACTGTTAGCAATGCTTCTGGCTGCTGCATATGTATGTATGCAGCAGCCAGAAGCATTGCTAACAGTGTAGAGGCACGATTACGATTTTCTGTCCACAACTCAATACGATTTAGTGGGAAGCTGCTCTAAGAGTTGTCCTTATTACTATTGGTTCCACCACTGTTGTTATTAGAAATCACCTTATCAAGTGGGGATCATTAAACAAACATAGAATGAGTCGTATTGAATATTCGGCTAAAGAGATGTTTCATGAGGTGTAATCGAGTTCGATATCACTTTTTAAGTGTTTTTACCTGCCTATTGAAGACATATTAAGTTACTTGTCCATACTGTGATTTTTTGATTGTAAATAAAATACCCCTGATGAAGTCTGTAGGACGAAACGCGTTGGTTTAAGACAGCAATTTTGTCATTTCTTCAAGGAAGATCAATTGTATACTGACATATGATTGAATTGAATTGTTACCAACATCATTATATGTATGGAACATTGATTGTCTTTTTGGATTTAATGTGATACAGCTCATTTCTTACTGAGTTTTATTTAAAAATAAATAAGTCTATTTCCTATGACTATTTTATTATAAGTGATAAATTTGTTGACATACCTAGTAGAATCACTAGCTCCCTGGGGAAACACTCCTTTTTTCTGTTCATAACTATTATACCCCATCTAACAGGGGGTATTTTCCCTAAGGTGTAGCTCCACATAGTGTCAGCGCGAGACAGGTCTTATATATATTTTTCACAACATATATATATATATATTCAAATGTACACATCCGGCACTCTGTGCAACAATGGAAATGCCTGGGTGCCCTCCTTGAAATAATGCAGTTTCAATGCCTTCCCCACCTGTGGCTCAGGTGTGTCTGGAAAAGGACAAAAGGCGGCACTCCAAGGACTTAAAAAAGCAAAACATGGCAGAACAATAAAATGCAGAAAAACTAAAAAACATGGAGGTCTTACGACGTTTCAAGGCAGCAAGCCTTTTCCTCAGGTAAGTAAACCCATGTGGAGTGTGATGTGCAAAAAGCGAGAACCAAACCCACCAAGTGAATCACTCACCTTTTAAAGCAGTGCAGAGACAGGTGTTCCCGGCGTCTGTGTCCGGGACTTCCGGGTGCGTCGCCCGGGCGGCGCATAGCTGACGTATCCGTTGCTGGGCAACGGAAGCGCAAACAGGCGCCGGGGAGACCCGTCAGGTCTGTGGGAAAATGTAAACAAAGATCGTCACATATGTGATAGACAAAATGTATGACACCCAGAGGGTGAATGGTGGGTGAAAATGTGATACTTTAAAAACATATAGGAAGATAAAAGTTGCTGATGCTCAGCTGAGAGCTCTAAAGAAATGTAAAGAAATGTAGAGAAAACCCAGATGGTGGTTATAGCAGCATATACTACAAAGGATTAAAGTGCATACATGGTAACTGATAATACAATAAGACAAAATGAGCTGGCAAACGGTGATGGGCAATTAAAATGGATCCCAGCTAGGTTGCTGCACCCCAACACAGAGGGGGAAAAAAGGGGAAAAAAAGGGGGAAAAACGGGTGGGGGGGGGTTGATGAGGCTGTGACAGGGAAGGGGGGGTGAAGGGTAACGCGAAGGGAGAATGAGAATGGGATGGAGGAGAAGGAAAGCAGGGAACAGAAGGGGGCGAGGGGGGGGGGGGAAGGGGAAGGGGAGGGAGGGGGGGGAAGCGGAGGGGGGAAGGAGATGAAACAGAACCGGGACTGGCTGGTGTGTGGGTACAATTTACAGAAACACATTCCAAGTGAATTTTTCATTGAGTCCATTTGGTAATAATGTATCCAAAAGGAAGATCCACTTGGATTCACATCTGGATAATGCTGTATGTCGGTCGCCCCCTCTCACAGGGCTCGGAATGTGGTCGATGATCTTGTATCGCAGGCTAGAGAGTGGATGGCCCTTTAATTTAAAGTGGCGTGCAACCGGTTGGTCCACGGGTTTGCCATCAAGCGATGCCTTGATGGCCGATCTATGCAACGCCATCCTGTCCCTAAGATTTCTAATGGTCTGTCCGACATATAGTAAGCCACATGGGCAGATTATGGTGTATACAATGAATGGTGTCGTACATGTGACCACATGTCTGATTTTATATTGCTTGCCTGTATGTGGATTATTAAAGTTATGACCTGTTTCCAAATACTTGCATGTGGTGCAGGATGCACATCGGTAGCATCCTGGCTTTTTTACTTGCGTAGAGGCGTTCACAATTGGAGTGATGTTTGTTTTCACTAGAAAGTCCCTGAGGTTAGGTCCCCTCTTGTAGCTAGGCATCAGGGAGGTGTTTTTGAAACAAGGTAAATCTTTGTCACCAGACACAATAGGCCATAAGCCTTTGGTAGCTCGTGGAAGAACTTTACTAGCTGTTGAAAACCGGGTGACGAATGGGATCCGTGATTGTAGTGGCTGTTGTGGGACTTTATAGAGCAGTTGTTCCCTAGGAACATTAAGTACTTCATTTTTGGCCTGCTTAAGCTCCCGTAGCTTATAGCCTCTGTGGGCAAATTTTTGGATCATATGGTCCAGGGTCGTGACTAGAGTGGCGCGATCACTCGAATTTCGTGCTGCCTGAAGCATTTGTGATCTAGGTAATCCGCGTTTAAGTGCAGGCGGGTGACAGCTGCTATGGTGTAGAAGCGTGTTGCGGTCCGTGGGTTTTGAAAATAATTTGGTGTGGATGCAATTGTCCTTGATCTCAATGGTGACGTCCAAGTAGTTGATGCTTGTGGGGCTAATCTTATACGTAAATTTGATAGGTGAATTAGCTGTGTTGATGTGTTCAATGAGAGTAATTAGTTCCTGTTCCGTGCCAGTCCAAAGGATTAACAGATCGTCTATGTACCGTGTGTAAAGTGCTATTTTATTAACTGTCTCCATTGATGAAAAGAAGAATTCATCTTCTTGTTGAAACATATATACATTGGCGAACGATGGGGCCACTGAGGACCCCATCGCACACCCGGTTGTTTGGATGAAGTACTGTCCATTATGCATGAAATAATTTTGTTTTAAGGTTTTTGACAACAATGTCAGAAACAAAGGGATAGGGATAGTATCAAAATGGTGTCGAAACAAAAACAATTCCATAGCTGCTAGGCCACTGTCATGGGGGATCACCGTGTAAAGATTTTTGACATCCAAAGTACATAACAGCATGTTGGTTGGTACTGTTTTGATATAATTCAATTTATTAAGAAGTTGTGTGGTATCTTTAAGGAACGTGGGTTGTTCCATAATATATGGCTGAATTAGCTGATCTAGAAACTGTGAGATCGGCTGGAGTAATGACCCCCTGGCTGAAATGATCGGTCTGGGGGGCGGGTCCACAGGGTTTTTGTGGAGTTTGGGAATTGTGTATAGCACTGGAGTGATGGGGAAAGGGGTGAGTAATGAGGTGTAAATTTTTTTGTCAAGATGTCCAGCTTGGTGGGCTTCCAAAAGAACAGAATCCAGATCACGTTTGAATCCCTCCGTGGGGTTCTGGGATAGCTGATGGTAGGTAGTTGGGTCTTTTAGGAGAAGGTCAATGTTGGAAATATATTTTGTGGAATCCTGTATGACGATGCCGCCCCCCTTATCGGCGGGGCGGAAGATGACATCCTGGTACTGTGACAGATCTTGTAAAGCTTTATGTTCAGCTCTGGTCAAATTGGTGTGAACTGTAGGTTGAGCTGCATGAAATTTAGTGACTGCTGTGTCTAGCAGGCGGTTGAATGTCTTTAATGAGGCATTTGACGAAACAGGGTCAAACGACGTTTTTTTGTGCACAGCAGATGTTTTGTAAACAGGCGCATTGTCACGTTGGTGTTGAAAGAATTCCTTAGTTTTCAGGGACCTATGTAACCCATACAGGTCGATCTTCCAATCAAGGTCCCGGTGGGGATGGGTGGGGACAAAGGATAATCCTTTGTTTAACACATTTAATTCAATGGGTGAGAAGGTACGGGATGATAGATTAAACGTTACTTCCTCCCTCAGTTGATGGGAGGCTTGGAAGATCCTTTGATTTTGGCCCCCACGTCGCGTTCTTCCTGGTCGCGCATGTCGACTTTTGAACGTGTGGCCCTGGCTAAAGGGACCGTCCGTGTTGTCTGAGGGTCTTCCGAGTCTGTGACTAAAAAATCACTGTCACTATTAGACTGTGACCGGTTCCTCCTAAATGATGGATTTCTGTCTTTCCAAGAGATACGGGATCTGGCGCGGGATGGTGGATCTGTACCATTCAGCCACCGGTACACCCTCTGATCTTCATAATCAGATTGGACCGTTGTAAGTTTCTTCTGTTTAAATTTTAACAGATCTTGTCTGTAGGTATTACACTGTTGTTCCAACCGGTCCCATTGTGCTTGAAGCCTCTTATCTTCTAGTTGAGGTTTAAATTTCAAGGTGGCTGCCGCAAGTTTGGATCTGGTATCTGTTAGAATAGTGCGTGCCTCGTCGATAACCAGTAACATCAGATCTGAGCTGCATTTATTAAGGATGGATATCCATTTGCGGCAAAAATCAGCACTGTTTCGACCAATGGTTGGCATATTTCTTATTCTGAAGCCGCGTGGGATCATTTTAGCTCGGAAATAGTCCGATAATGATGTTCCATGTAGGAGGTAGTTGGTCTCTTTGTTACGTAATTTGAGAAGTATCTGGAAGATCTCATCAGTGGAAGATGGTTCTGGTTGAACGTTAAGGTCAGTGCCAAACAGGATCTGTGAAGCTTGTTCTTCATTGTAACTGAGTGTCTCTGCCAGATGTTGTTTAAGTTCAATGAATGACAGAGATCCCGAAGCAGTGGGAGATGTCATAGCAACCTATGGGGAGATCTAAACTGAGGCCCAAAACCCGCTGCTGAGACGGCTTCAGCTGAATCAACAAGGGTGTGGACTCACTGATTGGTTCAGTAAACACAGGAAAAAAAATAGAAAAAAAATGAAAAAATTACTACTTTCCTATCAGGTGAATCCCACGCTTTTACACATAATTCATTTACTTCATGTGAAGGGGGAAAAGTCACTTCTTGCTTTTTCTCCCCATACATATAAACCCTCTTGTCAGGGACAGGGTTTTCCTCTGATATGTGCAATATATCCTTCATTGCTATAATCATGTAGCGGATGGCTTTAGTCATTTTAGGCTGCAACTTTGCATCATCGTCATCGACACTGGAGTCAGACTCTGTGTCGGCATCTGTGTCAACCATCTGGGATAGTGGGCGCTTGTGAGACCCTGACGGCCTCTGCATTGTAGGATCAGGCATGGGTTGAGACCCTGACTGTTCCAAGGCTACAGCTTTATCCAACCTGTTATGTAAGGAGCTTACATTATCATTTAACACCTTCCACATATCCATCCAATCAGGTGTCGGCACCGTCGGCGGCGACACCTCATTCACCTGCACTTGTTCTGCCTCCACATATCCTTCCTCATCAAACATGTCGACACTGACGTACCGACACACCGCACACACACAGGGAATGCTCTGACTGAGGACAGGACCCCACAAAGGCTTTTGGGGAGACAGAGAGAGAGTATGCCAGCGCTATATAACCCAGGGATTACACTGTACCTTAGTGATTACCCAGTAGCTGCTGTTTTGTGCCTAAATTTATGTTCCCCCCCCCTCTCTTTTTATGTGTTATTTTGCCAAAAGGTACCTTAATTGCTGCACAGGGCGCCCCCCCCCCCCCCCCCCCTGCGCCCTGCACCCTACAGTGACCGGAGTGTGCAGATGTGCTGCGGGAGCAATGGCGCACAGCTGCAGTGCTGTGCGCTACCTTAAGTGAAGACAGGAACTTCTGACGCCGATTTCGATGTCTTCATGCTTCTGCTGCTTCTGTACTTCTGGCTCTGCGAGGGGGACGACGGCGCGGCTCTGGGAACGGACGATCAAGGTTAGGTACCTGTGTTCAATCCCTCTGGAGCTAATGGTGTCCAGTAGCCTAAGAAGCGCAACCTAGCCGCAGTTAGTAGGTTTGCTTCTCTCCCCTCAGTCCCACGTAGCAGATAGTCTGTTGCCAGCAGAAGCTCTCTGAAAATAAAAAAACCTAAACTAAAATACTTTCTTCTTAGTAAGCTCAGGAGAGCCCACTAAAAGCACCCAGCTCTGGCCGGGCACAGATTCTAACTGAGGTCTGGAGGAGGGGCATGGAGGGAGGAGCCAGTGCACACTAGGTAGTACTAAATCTTTCTTTAGAGTGCCCAGTCTCATGTGGAGCCCGTCTATTCCCCATGGTCCTTACGGAGTCCCCAGCATCCACTAGGACGTTAGAGAAACATATATTAAAGTGCAAAAAAGCTTCTTTAAAAGAATAAAAGAGCCCAAACTGTCATTGTAGCAACTTCAAGCACATCATTTGGTTAACAATCTCATAATAGTATTTACCACATTTATAATAATTTAATATCATGGAGATATTTATATACATATATATATATATATATATATATATATATATACATACATACATACACACACACACAGATGTAGTCAGAGCGTGGGATGTGAGTCGGTCAACCTGCGGGTGCGGACCGACTTGTCTCCCACGCTCTGACTACATGAATGAGTACCCATATAGCATTATGCCTCCCATGCTTCTTTGTCATTGATTGGTCTCCTGCTTAATATGCACTTTTTTGCACTTTATGAAAATGCCTGTGTGTTTTTTACAATTAAATATGGTAAAATCATGAATTATTCAAAACGGAAGTTGCTGGCTGGAATATATATATATATATATATATATATATATATATATATAAATACAAAAAAATGTCTTCCACCCCGCGCTCAACCCACCAGCAGCAATATGGAGAAAGTCCCTGTTAGTGAACTTTCAAAGAATAACATAAACAAAAACAATAACCAATTGCGCTTGGTATAACTTTAAAACACTCAGATTTTAGTATTTCCAGTAGCTGTTCTTCCACGGTGTGGATTCTTATAACTGGTATCACCTGCAAGTATACCCTCACACCAGAGAACACACCCGAACAAAAAGACGGCCAGAATGGCCTAAATTAGATATGATACCAATTTGTTTTTATTAAAAAACATATAGAATTCCATAAATTCATATGAACATTTTTTTTACAGATAAAAGGTTCCATACATTCATATAAACATTCTTAAAAGAAAAACATCCAGATACAGTCAATAGGTTTTCTGTTTTACTAGGGTATTCAATTATCCGCAAATTCGCGGCAATTTTTCGCGCGAAAATTTTTCGCGCCAATCGGCCGAAAATTGCAGCGAAAACGCTCCATTTTTCGACCTATTCAATTCCGACCGGGTTTCACGTGAAAATTCTTGCAGTGAAAAGTGCAGGTGAAAATGGGGAAATCAGCCTGTACCCCAAAAAATGCTAAACTAACATAGGAAAACAGAAGAGAAGTGTGTTAGAGATCACATTAGAGAGTTTTTGGGGACTTAAATTGTGTGAAATGGCGGTTATATGCATTTTTTTTAAATGCAAAAAAATGATAGAAAGCAAGTTTTTTTGAGCAAAATAAATGCTCTCATTAAATTTGGGGTACATGAAAATGGGTATAAGTATATATTTGGGTCATTTTAGGGTACTTTAAAAAAAAGTGGAAACAGACCGATTACTCCCATCTGCAAGCCTAAAAAACACCTGTCCCACTCATAAAGCACCCCAATATACCTGTCCCATACCTTGAACCCCAATTTCCATCACTTTTTACTTTTTCACCCCAAAAATGACATGTCATTATTGGCCAATTAAAAATAATTAAAAACTTCAACGTGCCTAATTAGTCATAAAGGGGGGTGTCCCAGGAGTTCTGTACCATATCCAAACATTTTTACCTTAAAATAGTGACTTTTCCCAACTTTTCACCTGCTTCAGAGAAGGTGAAGTGAAATTAGTGAAAACATGATCACCGATAAATTTTCCAGGATAATTGAATAGGCTGTAATTGCATTTCACGTGAAAAGTCCGGTTTTTCACCCGAAAACCGGACTTTTCACGTAAAAAGTTCGTTATCACTGCTAATTGAATATGGCCCTAAGCCTTTAAAGAACACCCTCACCCTTATAGGTGTATATTCTGTAGGGTGTATTAATGAACTAGATAAGAGACCGTTACGGTCTCTTATCTAGTTCATTAATACACCCTACAGAATATACACCTATAAGGGTGAGGGTGTTCTTTAAAGGCTTGAACAGAAAACCTATTGACTGTATCTGGATGTTTTTCTTTTAAGAATGTTTATATGAATGTATGGAACCTTTTATCTGTAAAAAAAAATGTTCATATGAATTTATGAAATTCTATATGTTTTTTAATAAAAACAAATTGGTATCATATCTAATTTAGGCCATTCTGGCCGTCTTTTTGTTCGGGTGTGTTCTCTGGTGTGAGGGTATACTTGCAGGTGATACCAGTTATAAGAATCCACACCGTGGAAGAACAGCTACTGGAAATACTAAAATCTGAGTGTTTTAAAGTTATACCAAGCGCAATTGGTTATTGTTTTTGTTTTTATATATATATATATATATATATATATATATATATATATATATATATACTGCGCCTCTTAGCACTTTTATCAAGCGCTAAGAGGCGACAGTATATTGCATGCGGTCGTGTTGGCTGGTATGTGGAAGGCACCAGGAGCAGCATTTCAATAGAACCTGTGGCGTGCTGGAGCCTGGAACTGTATCCAGCAACACAACCCTGCCTCACTGACAGCGGCAGGTCCCTGTCCCTCTATGTCACAGCATGCACATGTCGCTGTACCTCTACATCAAACCACACGTGAGTCGCCGTCCCTCTATCACACCGCACGTGGGTCCCCGTCCCTCTACATCACACCGCACGTGGGTCCCCATCCCTCTACATCACACTGCACGCGGGTACCCATCCCTCTTTATCACACCACACACAGGTCCCTTGCCCTCTTTTCTTTACTATTTTGCTCTTTGTAGCCTCACCTTTCCCTTTAGTTTTTATACTTTATTCTCATTTCTTTCCTCTTCCTATCTTTTGTCTATCATATCTCACTCATTGTCACTTTCATTTCTAATCTCTAACACAGAATGAGCATCTTACCTGCCCTATTTTCTCTCTAACATAGTGTTTTTTACTGTCTCAGGTGCCTTACTCTTTTATATCCTCTCATGCCCACATTCCTTGTTTACTCTCTCTCTCTCAGACCTTGCTTTACTGTGTCTCCTCTCTTTTGTTTCCTACGTGGGCTCTTCCTGCCTCTCTCACATCATGGCAACACTGCAGCAGCAGTTCTGTGCTGTCCCCGCCCCTGGGGGCAGGGCTTGCAGTATGAGAAAGTGTTGTGCTGCACAGCCCAGCCCGAGGCAGCCACCAAGCACTGAGCAGCTGCACGCACTGCTGCATTAGTGTTTGTGTAGGGTCCATTTCTCAGTTCCGATCGCGGAAGTGGCCCAGAGTCCCGGCACACCAATCCACCCCTGAAAGTAAAGCAAGTAACTTTGCACCTTGGCAAACCATGCCGCCCTACAGATAAGGCATCTTTAATATGTGCATATAGTGTGTTCAAATGCAAATCTAAATTGCAGTGTAACAATAAAGCTTCCCAGCATTTGTGGGGCATGCAAAAGACAGCAATTACACTGTATGCAAAAAAATATATATATATTTGCAACCTTGCATTGTAACATGGCAGGACCTCCAACATGACCCGCCCCACTAGGTACAAAATGCTCTGTTTCTGGACTTCCCTCTTAATTTATGATTTCCATCACCTGTGTTGAACTAGTTAAATGATAAGAAAGCTGTTTCTTCACAGGGGATGGCAATAATAAATTAAGAGGGAAGTCCAGAAACAGAGCATTTTGTACCTAGTGGGGCGGGTCATGTTGGAGGGTATGACATGGTTTGTCCAAAAGCACAGTTGTAATTTATTTATTTGCTCTCAACTTAGAATCAGACCCTTTATGTTCAGCATGACTGATACAACAAGACTCAAAAAGTAATACATGTATTATGGCAGTCATTGGGATATTCTTCGTACTTTATGGTGGTCAATGGGATGCTCTGTATACTGTATGGTGGCCACTGAGATGCTGTGTGTACTATATTGCAATCACTAAGATGTTGTCTGTACTGTATGGCAGTCACTGGGATGCTGTCTGTACTGTAAAGGTGTCACTGGAATGCTGTCTGTGCTATGCAGGATCCAGACTAAAGATCTTCAATGCCTAGGTCGACATTTTATAGGCATTTGGTCGGCATGCATTAGGTTGACATTTACAAAAGTTTGACGTGGACAAAATGTCAATATATGAAAGGCCAACGGTGGAAAAGGTCAATAGTATCAAAATGGTCAACAAGAGAATGATCTACACACAGGTTTTGAGACTTTTTGCATCCATGACCATTAAGACCACAAATCATGACCTTTAGTAACCTTGTGGCAAGAGTAGCAAAACAACATGCCCAAAGTGTGGCGAGCGAACGCGTTTCTACAAATGGTGGTCCCATATTGAAAAACAATCTACTCTAACCCCCAAAATTTTAAAAACGACATGTTGACCATTTTTGTGTCGACCTTTGTCATTGTCGGCCTTTTGTCGATGTCGACCTTGTGTGTGTTGAGAATATGGGGTCGACCTAATTAACTGTACCTGTGCTATATGATGGTCACTAGGATGCTCTGTAATATCTAACACTTTGCTAACAACACCTACAGTATGTTTGGGTGTAGTATGGTATGCCGGCGGCCGGGCTCCCGGCGACCAGCCTACCGGCGCCAGGAGCCCGACCGCCGGCATACCGACAGTGTGGCGAGCGCAAATGAGCCCCTTGCGGGCACGGTGGCGCGCTACCCGCACCACGCTATTTTATTCTCCCTCCAGGGGGGTCGTGACCCCCACGAGGGAGAAAAAGTGTTGGTATGCTGGCTGTCAGGATTCCGGCGCCGGTATACTGTGCGCCGGGATCCCGACAGTCGGCATACTGAAGACCACCCGTATGTTTATGTTCAGCCCCATATAAAGCTTATTTGGTCCCACCTACACAGGGCCACTTCAGAATTTTACTAGGGCTACTTTAGCTGAGCAATCCTTTCCTGCCTCTTATGTACTTAAAATGTACCACTTGTGTTGTGCTCAGATGCAATTTCAGCAGCAAAGCGTCCATGGAAATTGTGCTGTGCTGTGCCACAGGTCAACCCTCCATTGTAACTGTAACTTGACTGTTGATGTTACGTCATTGCAGAATCTGATGATAAAATAGAGGACCCTGCAACTGGTGTCATTCAGAGTGATTATTATGACAATATGCCACCACAATGATGTAATCTTCTCAGATCATATATACAGAGTATTGTATAAAGACAAAAAAGGTTAAAATGTGACATTGGGTGGTCATTTAAAAAGACAATAATCATTCAATTGATAAAAACAAACACAAACCAATTATTATGGTCATGGTGGTGATTTGGCAATAAGACTTGTCTGGAAAGATTAATTGTTAACCTGTAGCACAAACAATTGAAATAAAGTGATTAGTGATGAGCTTCAATAAAATAGTGGACAATGGGGGTCATTCCGAGTTGTTCGCTCGCAAGCTGCTTTTAGCAGCTTTGCACACGCTAAGCCGCCGCCTACTGGGAGTGAATCTTAGCTTATCAAAATTGCGAACGAAAGATTCGCAATATTGCGAAAATACTTCTCTGTGCAGTTTCTGAGTAGCTCGAGACTCATAGGCCCTACACACTGGCCGATTTTCTGAAAGATATGAACGATCTCGTTCATAAATGAACGAGAACTCGTTCATATCTTTCAGTGTGGAAACTCCAGCGATGAACGATGCGCGGCCCCGCGCTCGTTCATCGCTGGTCTCCCGTCGGCTGAGCATGCAGGCCAATATGGACGATCTCGTCCATATTTGCCTGCACTTCAATGCAGCCGCGTGACGGGGGGAGTGAAGAAACTTCACTCCCCCCGTCACTGCCCCCCCGCCGCCGGGTCGCTCGCCGGCCGTTTCGGCCGTCGGGCACCTCGGCGGCGCATCGTCAAATGTGTAGGGCCCCTTACTCTGCCAGTGCGATCAGTTCAGTGCTTGTCGTTCCGGTTTGACGTCACAAACACACCCAGCGTTCGCCCAGACACTCCTCCATTTCTCCGGCCACTCCCGCGTTTTTCCCAGAAACGGTAGCGTTTTTTCACACACACCCATAAAACGGCCAGTTTCCGCCCAGAAACACCCACTTCCTGTCAATCACATTACGATCACCAGAACGAAGAAAAAACCTCGTAATGCCGTGAGTAAAATACCTAACTGCATAGCAAATTTATTTGGCGCAGTCGCACTGCGGACATTGCGCATGCGCATTAGCGACTAATCGCTCCGTTGCGAGAAAAAAATAACGAGCTAACAACTCGGAATGACCCCCAATAGACTGCCAGGCAAATAATACAAGGCATATAGTTTAACATTCCGGAAACTAAATTATAATTAATAGAACTGTAAAAGTATAATTATTATTACACATTGAAGTGGCCTTTGCATATTGCTGTAGTTTATCTATTTAAAAAGAAAATGCTACACTAAACATTGCAAAAATCTCATGGATATATTTTAGAGATGAGCGGGTTCGGTTCCTCGGAATCCGAACCCCCCCGAACTTCAGCCTTTTTACACGGGTCCGAGGCAGACTCGGATCTTCCCGCCTTGCTCGGCTAACCCGAGCGCGCCCAAACGTCATCATCCCGCTGTCGGATTCTCGCGAGGCTCGTATTCTATCGCGAGACTCGGATTCTATATAAGGAGCCGCGCGTCGCCGCCATTTTCACACATGCATTGAGATTGATAGGGAGAGGACGTGGCTGGCGTCCTCTCCGTTAGAATAGATAGAGACACTTGAGTTGATTGCTTAGTAATTTTGGGGAGCATTAGGAGTACTCAGAGTGCAGAATTTTGCTGATAGTTAGTTACTAGTGACTGACCACCACCAGTTTTATTTATTATTTAATATAATCCGTTCTCTGCCTGAAAAAAAACGATACACAGTCACATACCATATCTGTGCTCAGCCTCAGTGTGCTGCATGATAATATCATCTATGTATATCTGACTGTGCTGAGTGCTCACTGCTCACACAGCTGAATTGTGGGGGAGACTGGGGTGCAGTTATAGCAGGAGTACAGTGCACACTTTTGCTGCCAGTGTGACTGACCAGTTACCACCAGTATATTGTCTGCCTGAAAAAGTTAAACACTCCTGTGGTGTTTTTTTTTTTTATTCTATAAACGCATTCTGCTGACAGTGTCCAGCAGGTCCGTCATTCATTATATTATATAAATATTTACCTGCAGTAGTGTTATATTTTTTTTGTTCATCTCCATCATCTTTATCATCTCTATATTAGCAGACGCAGTACGGTAGTCCACGGCTGTAGCTACCTCTGTGTCGTCAGTGCTCGTCCATAATTGTATACCTACATGTGGTGGGTTTTTTTTTCTATCTTCTTCATACTAGTAGTTTAGGAGTCTGCTGACAGTGTCCAGCAGGTCCGTCATTATATTATATATTCCTGCAGTAGTGATATATATATATTTTTTATATCATTATCATCTCTATACTAGCAGACGCAGTACGGTAGTCCACGGCTGTAGCTACCTCTGTGTCGTCAGTGCTCGTCCATAATTGTATACCTACCTGTGGTGGGGGTTTTTTTTCTATCTTCTTCATACTAGTAGTTTAGGAGTCTGCTGACAGTGTCCAGCAGGTCCGTCATTATATTATATGTACCTGCAGTAGTGATATATATATATTTTTTATATCATTATCATCTCTATACTAGCAGACGCAGTACGGTAGTCCACGGCTGTAGCTACCTCTGTGTCGTCAGTGCTCGTCCATAATTGTATACCTACCTGTGGTGGGGGTTTTTTTTCTATCTTCTTCATACTAGTAGTTTAGGAGTCTGCTGACAGTGTCCAGCAGGTCCGTCATTATATTATATATACCTGTAGTAGTGATATATATATATTTTTTATATCATTATCATCTCTATACTAGCAGATGCAGTACGGTAGTCCACGGCTGTAGCTACCTCTGTGTCGTCAGTGCTCGTCCATAATTGTATACCTACCTGTGGTGGGGTTTTTTTTTCTATCTTCTTCATACTAGTAGTTTAGGAGTCTGCTGACAGTGTCCAGCAGGTCCGTCATTATATTATATATACCTGCAGTAGTGATATATATATATTTTTTATATCATTATCATCTCTATACTAGCAGACGCAGTACGGTAGTCCACGGCTGTAGCTACCTCTGTGTCGTCAGTGCTCGTCCATAATTGTATACCTACCTGTGGTGGTTTTTTTTTTCTATCTTCTTCATACTAGTAGTTTAGGAGTCTGCTGACAGTGTCCAGCAGGTCCGTCATTATATTATATATACCTGCAGTAGTGATATATATATATTTTTTATATCATTATCATCTCTATACTAGCAGACGCAGTACGGTAGTCCACGGCTGTAGCTACCTCTGTGTCGTCAGTGCTCGTCCATAATTGTATACCTACCTGTGGTGGGTTTTTTTTTCTATCTTCTTCATACTAGTAGTTTAGGAGTCTGCTGACAGTGTCCAGCAGGTCCGTCATTATATTATATATACCTGCAGTAGTGATATATATATATTTTTTATATCATTATCATCTCTATACTAGCAGACGCAGTACGGTAGTCCACGGCTGTGGCTACCTCTGTGTCGTCAGTGCTCGTCCATAATTGTATACCTATCTGTGGTGGGGTTTTTTTTCTATCTTCTTCATACTAGTAGTTTAGGAGTCTGCTGACAGTGTCCAGCAGGTCCGTCATTATATTATATATACCTGCAGTAGTGATATATATATATATTTTATATCATTATCATCTCTTTACTAGCAGATGCAGTACGGTAGTCCACGGCTGTAGCTACCTCTGTGTCGTCAGTGCTCGTCCATAAATGTATACCTACCTGTGGTGGTTTTTTTTTTTCTATCTTCTTCATACTAGTAGTTTAGAAGTCTGCTGACAGTGTCCAGCAGGTCCGTCATTATATTATATATACCTGCAGTAGTGATATATATATTTTTTTTATATCATTATCATCTCTATACTAGCAGACGCAGTACGGTAGTCCACGGCTGTAGCTACCTCTGTGTCGTCAGTCACTCGTCATCCATAAGTATACTAGTATCCATCCATCTCCATTGTTTACCTGAGGTGCCTTTTAGTTGTGCCTATTAAAATATGGAGAACAAAAATGTTGAGGTTCCAAAAATAGGGAAAGATCAAGATCCACTTCCACCTCGTGCTGAAGCTGCTGCCACTAGTCATGGCCGAGACGATGAAATTCCATCAACGTCGTCTGCCAAGGCCGATGCCCAATGTCATAGTACAGAGCATGTAAAATCCAAAACACAAAATATCAGTAAAAAAAGGACTCAAAAATCTAAAATAAAATCGTCGGAGGAGAAGCGTAAACTTGCCAATATGCCATTTACCACACGGAGTGGCAAGGAACGGCTGAGGCCCTGGCCTATGTTCATGGCTAGTGGTTCAGCTTCACATGAGGATGGAAGCACTCAGCCTCTCGCTAGAAAAATGAAAAGACTTAAGCTGGCAAAAGCACAGCAAAGAACTGTGCGTTCTTCGAAATCACAAATCCACAAGGAGAGTCCAATTGTGTCGGTTGCGATACCTGACCTTCCCAACACTGGACGTGAAGAGCATGCGCCTTCCACCATTTGCACGCCCCCTGCAAGTGCTGGAAGGAGCACCCGCAGTCCAGTTCCTGATAGTCAGATTGAAGATGTCAGTGTTGAAGTACACCAGGATGAGGAGGATATGGGTGTTGCTGGCGCTGGGGAGGAAATTGACAAGGAGGATTCTGATGGTGAGGTGGTTTGTTTAAGTCAGGCACCCGGGGAGACACCTGTTGTCCGTGGGAGGAATATGGCCATTGACATGCCTGGTGAAAATAACAAAAAAATCAGCTCTTCGGTGTGGAAGTATTTCAACAGAAATGCGGACAACAGGTGTCAAGCCGTGTGTTGCCTTTGTCAAGCTGTAATAAGTAGGGGTAAGGACGTTAACCACCTCGGAACATCCTCCCTTATACGTCACCTGCAGCGCATTCATCATAAGTCAGTGACAAGTTCAAAAACTTTGGGCGACAGCGGAAGCAGTCCACTGACCAGTAAATCCCTTCCTCTTGTAACCAAGCTCACGCAAACCACCCCACCAACTCCCTCAGTGTCAATTTCCTCCTTCCCCAGGAATGCCAATAGTCCTGCAGGCCATGTCACTGGCAATTCTGATGAGTCCTCTCCTGCCTGGGATTCCTCCGATGCATCCTAAAGTGTAACGCCTACTGCTGCTGGCGCTGCTGTTGTTGCTGCTGGGAGTCGATGGTCATCCCAGAGGGGAAGTCGTAAGACCACTTTTACTACTTCCACCAAGCAATTGACTGTCCAACAGTCCTTTGCGAGGAAGATGAAATATCACAGCAGTCATCCTGCTGCAAAGCGGATAACTGAGGCCTTGGCATCCTGGGCGGTGAGAAACGTGGTTCCGGTATCCATCATTACTGCAGAGCCAACTATAGACTTGTTTGATGTACTGTGTCCCCGGTACCAAATACCATCTAGGTTCCATTTCTCTAGGCAGGCGATACCGAAAATGTACACAGACCTCAGAAAAAGACTCACCAGTGTCCTAAAAAATGCAGTTGTACCCAATGTCCACTTAACCACGGACATGTGGACAAGTGGAGCAGGGCAGACTCAGGACTATATGACTGTGACAGCCCACTGGGTAGATGTATTGACTCCCGCCGCAAGAACAGCAGCGGCGGCACCAGTAGCAGCATCTCGCAAACGCCAACTCTTTCCTAGGCAGGCTACGCTTTGTATCACCGCTTTCCAGAATACGCACACAGCTAAAAACCTCTTACGGCAACTGAGGAAGATCATCGCAGAATGGCTTACCCCAATTGGACTCTCCTGTGGGTTTGTGGCATCAGACAACGCCAGCAATATTGTGTGTGCATTAAATATGGGCAAATTCCAGCACGTCCCATGTTTTGCACATACCTTGAATTTGGTGGTGCATAATTATTTAAAAAACGAGAGGGGCGTGCAAGAGATGCTGTCGGTGGCCAGAAGAATGGCGGGACACTTTCGGCGTACAGGCACCACGTACAGTAGACTGGAGCAACACCAAAAACGCCTGAACCTGCCCTGCCATCATCTGAAGCAAGAAGTGGTAACGAGGTGGAATTCAACCCTCTATATGCTTCAGAGGTTGGAGGAGCAGCAAAAGGCCATTAAAGCCTATACAACTGACCACGATATAGGAGGTGGAATGCACCTGTCTCAAGCGCAGTGGAGAATGATTTCAACGTTGTGCAAGGTTCTGCAACCTTTTAAACTTGCCACACGTGAAGTCAGTTCAGACACTGCCAGCCTGAGTCAGGTCATTCCCCTCATCAGGCTTTTGCAGAAGCTGGAGACATTGAAGGAGGAGCTAACACTGAGCGATTCCGCTAGGCATGTGGGACTTGTGGATGGAGCCCTTAATTCGCTTAACAAGAATTCACGGGTGGTCAATCTGTTGAAATCAGAGCACTACATTTTGGCCACCGTGCTCGATCCTAGATTTAAAACCTACTCTCTTTCCGGCAGACACAAGTCTGCAGGGGTTCAAAGAACTGCTGGTGAGAAAATTGTCAAGTGATAAAGCTGAATATTTATCTTATATAAAACCCTTTATGAGGTCTAAGAACACTGTACGCTATTTACGTATGGAGTACCGTAAGGGTACGCACGTTGCGTAACAATCGCTTTGCCGTGGTCGAGACGCTCAAGCGTCACGTTCGCTCACGGCCAAGAGATCACAGGCAGGCACGCTATTGGCTGCCGACTAACGTAATGATTCGCTATAGCGTAGCGGACGCTCGGGACCACGAGGAGATCACCAGCGGCGCAGACGCTCACAATGTTAAACCTTTATATCTAAACCATAAACAGTGTATTATGCAGCAAAACCTTAGTGTAGTGATAGAGTGTAGATGCAACCTTGTGTAGCCTGATTATCTTAAAAGCTTAAAAGCTGTTCGAGCGTCACCGACGCTCTGAAAATACTTAACACTATGAGAAATACACAGATACCTGGGCTTAGGGTCCAACGCCTTATATATATATTATGAATGTTATACTTGCAAAAGAATTAATACAATACAAGTCATACACTACAATATAACATAGACTAACTAACCAGATAACTACACAGGAAATACAATACAATACTATTACATTTAAGAGAATACGAGAGAGAAAGAGAAGAGAGAGAGAGAGAGAGATATGGAGAGATATGGCTC